>NW_027669450.1:0-266995 GCF_964194185.1 Rhinolophus hipposideros | reverse complement strand
CACTGGGGGAAACAGTATGGAGATTCCTCAAAATATCAGAAATAGAACTGCCATGAGATCTTGCAATTCTACTTCTGGGTATTTGTCCAACAAAAACCAAAACAGTAATTTGAAAAGACATCTGCACCTCTATGTTCACTGCAGCAGTATATATAATAGCCAGGATATGGAAGCAACATAGGCGTCCTTCGATAGATGAATGCATAAAGAGGATTTGATATGTGTGTGAGGTGTGTGTGTGTGTGTGTGTGTATACAGTAATACTATAACTGATATTAGAATAATTAACTCATCCTTAATATAACTGATATAATAATAACTCATCCATAAAAGATGAAATCTTGCCCTTTGTAACAATGTGGAAGTTCCTAGAGGTATTATGTTAAGTGAAAGAAGACAGAAAAAGACAAATACCTTATGATCTCATTTATATGTGGAACCTAGAAAAGCAAAACAAACAAAACAGAAACAGACCCATAGCTACAAAAAAGCAACTTGATTTTTCCCAGATGAAAGGGAGTTGAAGAGATGAACGAAAAAGAAAGTGAATGAGAAGTACAAACTTCCAGTGATGAAATATCTAAGCCACAGGGATGTAGTTAACAGCACAGGGAAAATATCAATAATATTACAGTCACTTTGAAGGGTGATAGATGCTTACTAGACATATTGTGGTGATAACCTCGCAAGGTATATCAGTGTCAAATCACTATGTTGTACACCTGAACTGATATAATGTGGTATGCCAACTATATACCACAGAAACGCAGTCCTTCAGCCTTTGGATATTGTCCTGTGAGAATATGATGCTTGGAGCCGTTGCTAATTAACCAGCCAGCAAATGAGACTTAAACAAAACACTGACAACCTCACAACTGAAACAGGGACAACAACAGGCAACTCATGGCATCACAGAACCACCAAAACCATCCTGGTGCCTCCTGTTGTAACCACTGTTAATTAGGTCACCTATTACCTGCAGCTAAACTATTCTAACTGATATATTTCCCAAGGCCTACAGGATAAGAGCAACTCCTTTCTCTAGAACTAAAGACTTTCTTAAGCTCGCCTTACCTAGGTGTTCACCACCTTCTCAACCATTCCCACAGCACGCTTTTTATACCATCAAAACTGAACTGCTTGTAAATCCTGCGAAGTTCACTGTGTATCTTAGCCTATGTCTGCAGTTCCTTCTGCCAAACCTGTAATCTTGATTATTGTTCCCCCTGCCCAACACGGTCCTGCCTCTTTATCTGGCCAACTCCCACTCACACTGCATACTTCCCTTAAATCCTACCCAGGTTTTTACAACCGAAATCATCATCATGGACATAAAGTGTCTGGCCCACGAGATCTGACAATTAGGTTCACGAAGTCATCCTAGAAAAAGTGCTGCATACCTCATTGCTGAATATCACTATGGTCACATTCTAAGTACTGCCCTTGGGAAGCTGTGCACCGATGCTAGTGCCTAGTCCACCCTTCAAAGCAATTTTGGAACTCTTTTTCTGGAATGGCCATCAGAGCTGTTGTTGTATTACTCTTGATGTCCCGAATGTCATCAAAATGTCTTTCTTTCAGTATTTCCTTTATCTTCGGGTAAAGAAAGAAGTCATTGGGGACCAGATCAGGTGAGTAGGGTGAGTATATCAATACAGTTATTTGTTTACTGGCTAAACACTCCCTCACAGACAGCGCCGTGTGAGCTGGTGCATTGTCGTGATGCAACAGCCATGAATAGTGGGCCAAAGGTTGAGGTTGTTTTCTTCTAACATTTTCATGCAGTCTTTTCAGAACTTCCAAAAACTAAACATGCTTAACTGTTTGTCCAGTTGGTACAAATTTATAATGAATAATCTCTCTGATATCAAAACAGGTTAGCAAAATTGTTTTGATTCTTGATTTGGACTGGAAGAACTTTTTTGGTCATGGAGAATTGGCTGACGTCCATTGTGCACTTTGATGCTTTATTTTAGAATCGTATTGGTATACCCAGGTTTCATCACCAGTGAAAACACGGCTCAAAACATTGTCTTGCCTCTCCAAAAGGTCTTGGCAACCTTTGACTCTCCTTTGCTTTTGTTCATCGGTGAGCCCCTTTGGATCTATTTTTGCACACACCTTTCTCATGCCAAGATTTTCAGTTAAAATTTTCCTAACTGTTTCTGTATCGATGTTTACTTGGTCCGCTACGCTTCTCACAGTCAGCCAATGATTTTGACTCACAATTCAATGAATTTTTGCAATGTTTTCCTCAGTTCTGGTCAATTCTGGCCACCATGACGTCTCTTCATCAGTGACACAATCTTTCCCCTCAGAAAAATGTTTAATCCATTTGTTCATGGCCGTTTTCTTCATGACATTATCCCCATGAACCTGGACTAACATGTTCCTGATTTCACTTCCACTCTTGCCAAGTTTAACAAGAAATTTAATGTTTGATCATAGCTCTGATTCAAGCTCAGACAGCCTCGCAATGGCACACAAAAACATGCAACAACAACGAGCAAGACACTGCCACTCAGCAAGACACAGCCACACATCAACACAAACACAACTCTGAGACACTGATATACCAAGGTTATGAAACCTTACTGAGCTGTTTGTACAGTGCTGCCAATGTAAGCGCACGGTGGCAAGTTCTCAAACTTAATTGTCAGATCTGATACTACACACCGAATAACAAACAATAATGATAATTATAAGCTCTCAGTGGGCTCTGGCACCTAGTAAGCACTGTGTAAAGTATAATAAATAATAAAAATGACAATAATAAGAACACGCCCTTGGAGGTAGGGACTGTGGTTTTAAAATGCTTGTCTTCTACAACATCAAAATAACACTTAGTGCCTAAAAGACACCTGATGGTTACACAGCAAATGGCTGCAGAGGCAAATAAATAAATAAATGAAAAGATCGCCCTTGAAAATTCTGTTTTAAGAAAACATAGAAATAAACCAGGGACAGCTCTAAAGTCTTAGGGGCACATTAAAGATCAAATTCCGTTTCATCTCTGTGTTTCCTATAACTTGCAAAACCACCGACACAAGTGCTTTGATAGAGGTCTACTAAGTTAAAGGGGTCCTCGGGCATTTCAGATTGCACAGTGCACAAGGTGCCACATTCAGTGAGTAGAATAGCGTTTTTGTCATTGTGAAACTTTTCTGTACTTTTATTATAATCTTTTGAGTCCTAAGTTAGGCTATGGGAACATTTATTATGATTATCTTTTGACTAGTGGCTACAGAGCATATTGTTCTAGAGAAATTACACTGTCATGACAACTATCCAACTAACAGAAGAAAACATCTTCTAATGAGGTCAACATGTCTCACTCTGTTTTGACTTATGAGGAAAAAAGGTGATAATAGTGAGACCTTGTTGGCATATCCACATGGAAAATAACCCATGCTTCTCAACAAGGCACAGCTTTACTGACTTGTATCAGTAGATACGTTTTAAAAACAGTCTCACTGCGATTCCTTCACACTGGCTAAGTTTTGCAGCTCTTATTGTTTGCCATTTGTTTGTGGGACTAGGAAGGTATTGTTGAGTTCCTAGTTTTAGTTACATTATGGTGAGACAAACCACAATGTAATAACAAGAATTCAATCACTACATGTAATCCATTTGCTGTAAAATTTAAACAAATATTTATTTTTACAAGTCCAACTTATTGACCAACTTATAAGGTGATTATAGAAGCAACATACAACATACTAATTTAAAAATCATTTTTCTTATTTACATAAATATCATATGGGATTGTAGGGGTCATGACTAGATAAATGAGTTTCTTTTCTCTCAGATTTTAAATTACCTACAATTAACTTTTATAATAATTCTGAATACTAGACTATGAAGAAAGACATTAACTAACAAAGAAAAAATATACATGCAATATACACATTTTTTTAACAGCTCTTTCAATAGCAAAACTTTCTTAGTCTTACTGTATGTCTGGTAGGACCACAAAGAATACTTCACCATTAAGAGTCTTACCTCGACTGTTACTGTCAGAAGACGTTTTACATCTCCTTTCCTTTTTATAATCAGAAATTAGTTGGGCGTTGCTATGTATAAAAGAGGTGAGAATATTACTGTTTTAATACTGACAGGAAAACATTTATCAAAACATGGAATTCTTAGAGTATTTCAGGTAATGTCTGAGCTAATATAAAAACTTGAATTATCCCATACGCTTCAATTTTGTAAGTTCTAAAGACAAACAAATAAAGAAACAAAAACTCATAGACACAGACAACAGTTCAGTGGTTGTCAGAGAGTAAGTGGAAGAGGGGATAGTAGAAAAGGGTAAAGGGGGTCAAACATATGGTGACAGAAGGAGAACTGACTCTGGGTGGTCAACACACAATGTGATATATAGACAATATATTAAAGAATTGTACATTTGAAACCTATGTAATTTTACCCCTATTGTCACCCCTATGTCACCCCTATAAATTTAAGTTAAACCCCTATGTCACCCCTGTAAATTTAAGTTAAAAAAACCCATAGTAAGTTGCACAAAATGTTTCTTAAGCATGTGATTAAAGAAGACAAAAGAGCAAGGTGAACCAGTCATGCTGAGGGCAGCATAGTTCAGTCAGTTAATTAGAATTAGCAGGGGCGAGAGTTGAGAACTCAGAAATCCTAGTTCTATAGCTCACAAGATCCGTTTTCGGGGAAGTCACCGCTGTTAGGCTCAGAGCTTTCCTCTACAAACCAAGCATCTCACTGCCTTATTTTATAGGTTGTCAGAGGATCAAATAGGTAATACAGCAAAATGGTAAGGCAATGGAATAAGTATTTTTGAGCTTTAGTTTTTGAAATTATTTTGGAATTCCAAATAAACCTAATGTGTGCTTTTCATAGGTTCTATTTAACATTCAAATGTTGCAGTTTACAGAAAATGTTTTTAATTTTGGTTATCAGCTACTCTCTTTGTGGTTTGTAATTCAGTACATCTCAGCTATTATGTAATTTGTAATTAAATGCGTTTAGAAATATGTTACCTCAATAAGGTAGATAACATAACTGCCCCTATTATCGTAGCTAATCACACCAGTGGCAGAAAAGTCACAGAAGTCAAGTCCTGGCTTGGACTACTTCCGTCTCATGTCTACCTCCTGAAACTCTGACCTCTCAGATCTTTCTAACCTTCCTAGGCATCCCCAGTTGACTTGGAAGATAGAACACATGCACACTCATGAGGCGTGGAAGGGGTGCAGCTATTCTAACACCAAGTAACCTCCTTTAGATCCAGAGCTTTCTGTTTACTGGCTTCCGTGTCAGGCAAAACTTTAAATACTCTGAAACCTGAGGGAGAGTCAAGTCACTGGCCAGATTTTCATTATTTTGGAAAACAGATCACTGAGCCTCATCTTAACTAAGGAATCACAGGCAAGTTAGTGTCTACTACTCTGGGAAAGGCGTATGGGACCTTCCAGGACCTAAGGAAAGATACTCCATGGGATAGCAAGTGGCCTTGGGGTACAGATCTGGTAACAGGAGAAAGGAAAGTCTGATCTTTTCCTGCAGCATTACTGGCACCTCTCTGACAGCTCAGAAAGTTCCAACTAACATGTGCCGGCAGAAGACACAACAAGACACTCAAAAGGGTAAGTCATTATGAGGTTTGGGCTAAGATGTGGGCCCCGCATAGTTTTTCAGTGTTGGGGAAGGCTGTGTGTGGCTAAAGCTAGAAGTCCAGACTCCCGGGACAGGGAGCTGGTGCTCTGGAATAGGAGCTAAGGATGTAAGCGAGCATCTGCATGTCAAGTTAAAAATATCGCCACTTTGAAGTCCAAGTGTGGAAAACCATGGACACAGAGGACTCGGGATCAGCAAGGGAACCTTGGAGCATAGGGAGTCATGACGACAGGACCGTTTCTATAGCAACCGTGCAGCAACACAATCGATGGAAACCAATGAATGACCAGAATGACCTTCCTTCCCTCTCCATCTAACTTGTGAAAGAGGATGGTCCCCCTTGGACTTAGGGAACACTCTGGCTTCTTGAAAAATTCAAGAGGGGAGCATAGCCAATAGCCTCCAGAAAATAGAGAATTTCCTGCTAAACTGTACAATTTACACCCCCAAATAACTAGTTGGAAAAGTCAGAGAAGAGACATTATTGGTACCTGAAACACAGGGGTTATGCTTGGAATGAAATGGAGAACGTGGGGATCCCTAAAGATAAAGGTCTTCAAAGTTCTGGGATAAGGAATCTGTCCCTTCGCTACGTCTCACACGTCTGACTGTTTGTTTTCTGGCTGAGGATGTCTACTAACTCACTGCCATCCCCCCCCTGCCTGACCCCAGTTAGGACGTCTCACCTGTTCCCTAAGAAGTAACAGTGAAAGTGTCTGGAAGCCCAGTTTGTTGATAACTACCATTTCAATGTACACACTTACTCCGTCAAACCCTTAGATAAAGCATATTCTTCAGCAGTCCTTCCAATGTCATCTTGAGCAAAGACATCTGCACCTGCCTGAAGCAGAAGCCGGACTGTATTTGAGGACTTATTCTTTGCAGCAAGCATGAGGGCTGTTCTGAAATAACGGAGAGACAACTTCACCCTTAGGAACTTAAATTACGTAAACAGCAACATTGAGAGACTTTACCAAGTTCAATATATTGCTTATCTGTATAGAATTGACCATTTACATGCTTAAGTGTTCATCTTTGTAAATTATGTCCAAATTGTGTCTAAAATGAAGGGACATAAAAACAACAACAAAAAAAAAGCCTCTTGCTCCACTTGGGTATTACCTAGAAGGTGCTAATTTAAAGTTCTCTAATAGACAAGTAACTCTGCTGAGGTCACTTATCTGAAGTAGGTGAAGATTTCAATGAAGAATTTCCCATTTCTTCCTTAGTCTTATATATGGTACATCCAAAGTCAGCTAGAAGTCAGGCAAGTTAAAGCTACTTGGCAGGCTCAAAACAATAATATTAGTACTAATTCTAGTAAACATTGTCATCATTGAGTTAACGGTGCTCATAAGCATGTGCTGGGCACTGAATCACATGCCAGGTCAAGACACACGACCATACTTGAAGGAGATATTATTTCCCTCGTTTCCACATCGGGAAACATGTTTGGTGATGACAGTAATGTTCCCATGGTCACACACGTGACACATAGGAAAGCTGAGCATTGAAGCCAGTCTTGAGTGAACTGAAAGCCCATCTCTTTTTTAATCACCCATCCATGACTTGTTTCATTAAAGAAGAAGTTTATTCAGTTAATGCTGTCTTTCTCCCTTCTACCCATACCAATTAAAAATGATAAAAAAAAAACCATCAAAATAGACTAGAAACGAAAAAGGATAAAAACTGAGGAATATCTGGTAGTAGTAATTCACAGTCACTTAGGGCAAACCCTATAACATCAGTATTCCTTGAAGAAAACAATTTAAAGCAGTCATCCAAACAACAAAATCAACTCCTATTTACGTTTAACGTGCATCTTTTAAGGAAACCTGAATACACAGTAGAGGTTAAAAAAAACTGTCAGAGAGACTAAATCCAATATTGTATCATAAACTAAGTTAGAGTCCATACTATACAAAACTAGTAAAGTTACTGTGAAAACCCTTTAGCTAATATAATACCATGTGACCAAAAACTGCAATGACAAATGACATCAGTCGATATCATAAATGAATATGAATCCTGTAGGCTACGGTTCTTCCTGTTCACCAGGCAGAATAATTGCTTTTCTACCTAACTGACGATGTGCTGATATTTTTCACTTTGAAATTATAGGTTAATCCTCTTCTTCTTAATTTAATCTTTCTGACTTGAGTAACTGTTACCGCTCTAAAACAGTTCTAAGTTAAAAAAAAAGAACAAACAAATGTACCTTTTCCACTTATCAACTGCATGTATGTTTGCATGTCTCTCGAGTAAAAATTCCACCATTTTCCAGCGGTCCTTATACACAGCAAATAAAAGTGGTGTAAAATCAAACTGTAAAACAGAGAAAACAATTTATAGCTTAAAAAGCTAGATAGTTCTAAATTGAATTTGAAAACTCATAAAAGATCCTCTAAACTTGAACATACACTAGAGAAAGTAAATAAAAAGTAGCCCTCTGTGTTGTCATCTGCTGCTCCTTCCCTTTAAAATATCCTCCTCCTTCCTCTCTAACAGATGGACTTCCACCTCATTCTCCAGAACTCCCTTCAAACACTGACGGTCCTGGTGCCAAGAACTTTGCTCCCATCACAATCTCTATCGCACTATACTGCAGTTATTTTATCGTTCCCCACCTGAACCCAGAGCTTTCTGAGGGCAGGGGCTATTCTTCATCCCTGTATCTCCAAGTTCGAAAACATAGACGTAAATGCTTTAAGTCGTTTTATTGAATTGATAACCTAAATAATTATTTCTGGGGTAGAGTTTGTTACATTATATTCCAAAGAATATGTACTTTAGCAGAAATTAATTACTGTGCCCCAGTAGGAATATTCCAGAAAGATCACCGGTATTTGAGAAATATAAAACTGTGCTTTATATGGCTATTACTAAAGAAGTGTTTCAGGTCGCTTAATCCCGATTTGACAATACTTTTCTGTGGCAAACATTAACATTTGAAGTATCATAGAATTTCAGGGATACAGTTTGGAGAGCTTTCCAACAGAAGTGAAGGTTTTCTGCAGTTTATACAAACTTGCTTGCTTCTCTTCTATCCATGTTCTCAGGATCCCAGATGATAACTTCAGGCTCTCCTGCTCCAAAAGGGTCACTAAGGAAATGGACTCTAAATTAAAAAGAGTTAGGCTTCAAATGACCTTTGATTGCTTATCACTAAATGGTCCATGGGTTTTCTCCCATTATAAGACGATGGGATTTTATCTTGGCTGTTGGTAAGCTCAATGTGAAATTTTATTCTCAGTTACAAGGATAATCTTGGGACCCCAATGCCTATCTACTTTTTGAAAAAATCTGTTTTTTATTCTGTTTCTATTTTAATTGCTACTTAAAATTATTTTATAGCTCAGGCAAAATATAACTCCGAAATAAAACTTCATGGCTTATCAGTTAACGTTTTAATACTGATCTATATGGATGATTTTTAGCATCATGAAAGTGACTAAATCACTTGCATTTTTAAGGAACCACGTTGAGGAGGATGATAGAATACTGCCTGGACTATGCATAACATCTACAACTATAACCATCATTGACCTCATAAGACTTAAAGACATTTCAATGGGTATGATTATTTATAGGACGTATAATGATAAAGGAAGTGTTTTGTTTTTTGTTTTTTTTAAAAGAAAAACAACTTAGGAATTCTAGCTTGAAAAACTCAGTCTCATTCTAAGGTGATTAATACAGAATACGTATAATAAATCAATATAGACTGTCTTGAAAATCTTGAAGCGTTTATCAAAATATTCTATAAAACAGGAATCGCACACTCCAGTGCTTACGGAGGCAAAGAAGGTGACCCAAGTAAGTGAAGAACCCAGGTGGGGACAGTAGCACACTAGGGAACACATGTCTCATATAAGAGGCGCAGCCTCGCCACAGGACACCCATCTGTAGTCAGGGCTCAAGGGGACCAGGCTTGATTCTTTAGGAGAAGCTTGACATCCTTATTTCTTCATGAGTCTCCAAAACTTTCGATGTTCACTCAACATATGGAGGTAAACTAAACATATCAAGGAGCCATAATTAGTCCGTGGCCCACTTGGGATGTTTTATCTGCTGTTTCCAAACGTTTGTGTATAATGTGAATATTTGTATGTAAAATCTTTCTGTTTTTTAGTATCATATGCTTCATTAAAAAACTGGGCCCCAACATGCAATAAAACTGTCATTTAGACTCATTACACCCACTTCAAGAATTTTTCCCATTCTTATTCAAACCATAATCTATTTGTATTCATTTTTCAGATTGTTAATCCAATGGACAATTACATTATAGGACTGCTGACACTAAATTATTGACACTTCCCATCTGTATTGCTACTAACTTCATGGGATTTCATGTTTAAACCTACCATCGTGATTATGCCACGGCTCTATGAATTTCACAGACATACTGAGAGAATTTATCACACACTTTCGATCATTGCAGCATCATTTACGGTGGCCAAGGAGTGGAGACAACCAAACTGTCCTTCAACAGATGACTGGATAAAAAAGATGTGGTATGCATACACAATGGCATACTACTCTGCCATAGAAAAAATAAAATGCTGCCCTTTGGGACAACACGGATGGACCATGACATTATTATGCTATGCAACACAAATCGGACAGAAAAAGTCGAGGACCATCCGACTTCACTCATATGAGGGATATTAAACTGAAAGCAACAGACGAACAAGACAAGGAAACAAAAACTGATAGACACAGACAACAGTTCAGTGGTGACCAGAACGTAAGGGGGGGACGGTGGATAGTAGAGAAGGGTAAGGGGGGGTCAAACATACAGTGAAGGCAGGAGAACTGACTCTGGATGGTGAGCACATACTATGACATACAGATGACGCATTATAGAAATGTACACTTGAAACCCATTTAAATACAATAACCATTGTCATCCCAATAAATTTAATTAAAAACAAAGAAAAGAAAACTGGAGATTTACAGAACAACAGGCAAAAAAAGTAGGTTCACAATTTCCTATTACTGCAGGAAAACCCTGCGTGCAGTAAGCATTTGTTGATCTAACAACCTGAGCACAAACAAACATGCAAAACTCTTAAAGGGCCCGATTCTATGCATTAGGAGACCACCCATCAGCAAATTTCTAAAGATTCTCTGAGCACCAGTGAATGACTGATGGCTGAAAGGAAAAAGGTTTTCTTCTTTAAGCCAGCAGGTACCGCCAATGATATTTCCTTCCACTTCTCGAGCCCAGAGGTACAGACAGTTCAAAAGTCAGGCGAAGAGTGTTGGGAAGGAGAGAGCTGAAGGAGAATCACCTCTCACACTCCACCTCTTCTAGAGATTTCTTAAGTATTTGAGATCTGCGAATTGATACATTGCACTAGTAGTTCTTAACCAAGAGTTGTATCAGAATCTCAGGGAGATATTTCTAAACAACACATGTCCAGGCCTTATTAGCTTTCCATAGTCAAAACCTTCAGGAAGAGCCTAGCTTGTAAATGGTTTCCAAGTTCCTAGGGTGACTGTGATTCGCCAGCAGAATTCTAGCCGAGAACTAGTCCGGGAGACGATCCCTTCGGTCTCTTCTCTAGCCTAAGTCACCAATTTCCTCTGACATTGACGATTAGGCCAAATAAAAGTGGAAGAGACATGTCACTTATGAAAACCACACTTAATTTCCTGGGTAGGAGTGGAAACGGGATTAACAATTAAAATGCAACTTGATTTCATTATTGCTAAACCCCTTACTTCTCATGGGACAGTCTACATTTCACAGCAGAGTTTAGACTCTTCCCTAGGTGGCTCTTTCTGCCAGAACAGATGACATGTCACTTAATTGTCTGTCCTTCCCTCCTTTCCCACTTAATTGCCGCCTGTTCACTGCAATCTGGTGGATTCGGAGCCTTCCCAGATGTGGTCTCAGGGAAGTTTAAAACTCACTAACTCTCTCTCAAAACTAAGGATTGTTATCCCCCAAAACTGAAGAGGACCTTGACTAAGCACATAAACTGAAGAAAAACAAAAATAAAAAGCCTCTTTTTATTAATTAAACTTATTGGGGTGACACTGGTTAGTAAAATTACGTTGGTTACAAGTGTCATTTCTATGATACAGCATCTGTATGTCGCATTGTGTGCTCACCACCAGAGTCAGTTCTCCTTCCACCACCATATGTTTGACCCCTTTTTCCTCATCTATCTCCCCTCCCCCCTTTACCCTCTGGCAAATATTGAACTGCTGTCTGTGTCCATGAGGTTTTGAAAAACCTCTTCTTGTTATTTCCCTTCAATAGCCAAATTTCCAAATTGCCCTGCATATTTCTGATGGTTATTTCCTTTCCCTTTCCTTTTTCCCTCTTAGGCTTTAGCCAATGAGTACTAAATAGCTTTATATAAATCGTTTGTTTATAAAAAAAAAAATTGTCAACAGCGGGAAGATTTCTATGATATTGTAAAATGCTTTTTTGTTTGTTTGAGTTTTAAGGTAAAGCCGATTTCAAAGGCAAATTTTGCCTTCCTACATTGTTTTGCATTAATTGGAAAACAACTCGGACGTGAAAAAACACTTAAAAAAGGAAGTGTTGCCTGTAACAAGTTTTGTTTTCACACGTAATTTGTCGTAAGTGCATAAAAGAGAGCTGTGCCCTCTACTGCTACTTTAGAGGTATCATCACGTAAAGTAAAATTTTAGAAAATTAAGTTCCAACTGTTTGCATTCAGGGAACGCTTGAGCTTCCAAAAATGTAAAATTGACCCTTCCTCTGTCAACCAAGGGCATTCCTGCTGGGGTTGCAGTGGCGAGCAGTGATGTACGTCCAGGAACAAAAAGGGGTGAACGCGTCCCCATCACCTGCTCCCTCTGTACACCTAAAACCTGCCCAGCACCTCCACAAGGCTGAGCAGGAGCCCCACTCCGAGGTGGAGACCTCAAGGGGGGCCGTGGCTGGCAGAGTGGCTAGGAACGCAGGTGGATGCCCTTGCTGGATGTCCAAACGTGACTGGCCTTCCTGCCCTAATCTTCAGAATCCCCGAGGCCTGGGGTGCTCAGGGCCAGTGTCCTGCTGCTTCCCCTCCCTACCTGCACACCCCCAGCTCCCTGGCGGGACCCAGGCTCCACTCCTCCTCCCACCCACCCCCAGGAACACCCATCTCTTAGGCCCTGCCCTGCAGCAGCCACCCCCACATACTTCCCTCCCCCGGGGTCTTCAGTCCTTGGTGTGAGTGAACCTGGCACCGACTCCTAAGCAGTAACAGGACTCTTACAGGACAGAACTGGGCCCTTTCTGTGGCCACCCCATTTCCCCTTCCTGACTTGGCTTTGGACTTGTTTCTATGGCGACAGGGCCAGGTGTACAGCATGCTGTATATATCGACTAGAAATAAAATGCTTGTGGCTGAAACACATGTATTACAAATATTGTGTAAATACAGTCTGTGGATCTATACCTCATTGGTTGCTTCCATGTCTGCCTGGTGTTGCAGCAGCAGTTCAGCTATCGCGGTGTTGTGCCCCATGGCCGCGTAGTGGAGAGCCGTGTTGTCACGGAAGTCCTTCACATGTGGATCCGCTCCATGCTGTAGTAGGATTGTTGCACACTCCTCTTCCTGGCACTCCACGGCCTGTCAGGATACGTCATTAAATAAACGGTAAATTATGGGAATTCAAAGTAAGCATTCCACAAGTTTCCACAATTAGTTATAGTTGATTGAAACTATTTCATTTTTATTCTAAATAGTTAAATAAAATCCATCTCCTGTTGACAGACCTGGCTACCACATACCTTTATTAGAGCTGTCTTGTTTCTGTTGTCACCGAAATTCATCTGGCATTTTTTCTCTGCTAGAAGAGTCACCACTTCCTCATGGCCAAAGGCGCAGGCCAAATGGAGAGCAGTCCTATGAGGGTGAGAGGACATTTAGGACATTACAGGGCACTGTCTCAAACATGCAGCTCTGCACGCAATTGTAAACATGACGCGCCACTCCAATGCCTTCAGAACCAACATGGAGTTTTCTTCTGCACAAAGTACAATATTCACGAGCTCTTGTTACTCGCCACACTAAGGACAGAGCAGCCTATGTGACTACAGAGAGCATGCCCTGGGGAATCAGCTCAACTCGGGTCTGATCCTAATTTAACTCGACCACTTATTAGCTGTCCCTTAGCCTTTGTGTGCCTCCATTTCCTCATCAACAAAATGGGGATAAAAACTGTAGTTAACATCACAGGACACTGTTGTGGGTTTACATGGGAATCTATGCAAAGTGTTTACTTAGGTTCCTAGCACAAAACACACAGCTCAATAACTGTTTGGTAATATTATCAGAATCATTACCATCACTACTACTTTAAAAGACAACATTTCAATTAAGTAAAATGATATCATTCCACCTACTTTGCAGCTGTGTTTTAAGGATTAAGAAAGAACACTGTATTTCAGTGATTCTAAGATGCTTCTTTTCTCATATTTTAACACCTCTGACTCTGGAAGGCAATGTATAATTCAGAATGCCTTGAAAGTATAGTTGGAGCATTTAAATAATTTCTTACTGGTATTTACAAGAACGGGCATCCTACCACCCTAACGTGAAGTGAAATAATGGAAACACACCAGACCTTCCTCCGCAGTTCTCATCATAAGTTGGCATCTAAATAAATGTTCATTCTTAAGAGCATCATGGGGAAAGAGGACTAACATCACCAAGAAATTCTTGTTTTGATTTTCAAGAAACCTGAAGCCAAAAGAGACTCAGCATTCAAGTGACTAGGGATGGCTCCTTTCATTGACTGTTTTGATTCATAGATTACATGAAAATCGGATGATTTCCAGTGATCGATACTCGTATTTAATACTATTGTACACTAGCTAAACAGCAAGTTTGGTCACTGTTCACAATGTCCTAACTGGAGAAATCCTTTTGTTTGAAACGAGGGAGGAAAAGCTTCAATGGATATTAGGTACTAATACTTCCATTTACAATTTTTCATTTCGCTCCTACTGGGCAACATAAAGTTTTTAAGGATGAAGAGGGCCTGAGAGATAGATTCTGAGAGTCCCGAGTAGACTGTGTCTGCTCCATAACAGGTATTCAGTGTATATCTGATGAATAAATGCATTGAAAGAAGGGATAACTACAGCTGGAGAGTTCAATGTTTTTAAACAAAATGTTTATAGTAATGCAGTACTTCTGCAATAGTAATAATCACTTATATGTGCTATTTTTGATTTCCATAAAGACAGAACCAAAATGATGAATCAAAAATCATTTAATATTATAGGTAGTGAAGCTCTATATAATAAAAAAATAAGTGTGTACAGAAATATAGATACATGAACTTCTACCAGCACAGATAAAAAGACTGCCTTTACTTTTGAAGAGGCTAAAAGTTGCCAGAAAATACCAATCTTTAAAAAAAAAATTTGGACATAGAAGTGAGAAATTGTTTTAATCTGTACAAGATGCATATTCCTGGGAATAATGAAATATTACCTGGGATTACTTTATTAATAACAAGCTGTTACTAGAATTCCTGTATATGTTCAGTGTAGAGATCAGATTTTTTAAAAAAGAAAATGTCACAGTACAAACACTCAGATATCAAGTTTGCACATATTTTTGGCTAAAATAACATCATAGTCTGTGTGTGTCTATATAATCAAAGGAATGCTTTCTCCTTTTCCAATCTACCAAAGTACATCTTTGCATGTAAACATGTATGTATTATCCATACCACCTTCAATGGTCTCAGGTAATTCCACCCTACAGACGCACTGCAATTTATTTACGAAATCCGTTGATGTGAATTTTTCACAAGACATTGATATTGTAAGCAGTGCTGAGAAAAGCAAATTGTATGTGATTTATCTAATTATTTCATAAAGATATTTTAGTGCTTGAAATTGATGGGTAAAGGGAATATACATTTTTAAATGTGGTACTTATCACCAAACTGCCTCTTTGAAAAGTCAGAAGCAACTTAAATTTGAAGCAGCTGTACAAGTACCATGGTTCCTCATCTTCTCAACCTTTGAGGATGGAAAAGAAGTTTTCATTTCTTTTGCAACTTTAATTCCTTTTTTTTTTTTTACCTAGGACACTAAGTATTGGTCACTTATAGATACACAGAAAGAACTTGGTCAAATTCAAAATTCGACTGCTTTTTTTCTGTTGATTTCAGACACTTCTCTATAAAACAAAGATACACTTTTCCCTGATATGTGTATGCTGTACATAATTTACAAGTACCTTTTCTTGTGCTTTGTTAGTATTATTATCTGATATACAGAGACTATTGATTTCTTATATTGCTCAACCAACCTTCTGAACTCTTGGTTTTTTTGAAGTCTTCGCCAACATAAAAAAATGTATAAATAGGAATTTCTGTTTTTTTCTGGTACTTTCCTCATTTCGTATATTTATAGTTTTTAATCTACAGTACATCTGGATCTTATTTTTGTGATATGAAAATCTAACGAATTTTCTCCAAATACTTAACAGGTATTTTTCCATCATTCATGAGTAATTCATATTTTCTACTAACCCTAAATGTCATCACTATGAAGCTCTAACATCCTGCATATATTAGGGTGTTTGGGCATTTTCTGCTATATTCCAATCATTTATCTCTCTTTTCAGCTCTTAGTAAAGAAATTGTGGCAATACAGCACCCGTTGACACCTAGAAGGGCAAATCTTCGTCTACTATACAGAATGATTCTTAATTTTATCACTACAATCAAAGAGCATGTGCAACCCAAAACTTTTAAAACCCTGAGAGTTTAGTTGGCTTATGGAAAACTGATAACTAGAGGAAGAGCACACACGGTGAGAAAACGAGTCTTCCTAGCCAAGACCACAGCCATCTTCCACTGGAAGCTTCCCTTCTAAGGCCCCTCAATAAACACCATACATACATGGGTGGACACTGATGTAAAACGGATACTGGGTTTTAGCTGAAGAACTTTTAGCCCACAAGTCGCTCTGTTATGGGAATTAGTTTTCTCATTACGGACTTTTCTATAGTGTTTAACAATGTGGTCTAAAACTGTGCACATCAAAAGTAAAATGCTGCATATACTTCTTTTCATTTCTATTACTGATATTTAGTTAAATTGGTTTAACATTGTCAGTAAAGTGCTTTATAAGGGGAATTATGAGTGACGGGACCTTGAGAGTTTGTCCTGGTGCTCACCACGTGGGCCTGGGCCCTGGCCCCCAGGTAAGGGCCCCGCCCAGGCTGCGCTCCTCCCGGGGGAGCCGGCAGGTGGGCCCCTCTCCCAGGCCCCCGCCGCCTCCGGCCCGTGCCCAGCGGCCCCCCAGGCCCGCTCACCTCTTCTGCCGGTCTCTGTCGTTCAGTCTCTCTGGATGGAGCGAGAGCAGCTTCTGCACTCCGGCCACGTCGCCCCTGGAGGCAGCTCTGTGGATTTTTTGGAGATCTTTGTCTCGGATGCAGTACCCGGACTCCGAGGTGACCCCACCTCCGGTCTCAGGCTGCCAGCCACCACCATCGCTCTGGGGTCTCCTTCGGAAACCCAAGCCGGACCTGACCTTCAGAATCCCTAAGCCAATGAACCTCCTCATGGCCAAGCCACGGGCTTCAGAACCTCCTCCGCACTTCTCACGCCTGTTTTCTCCGCGCCCAGCCAACAGTAGCCTCTAGAGCAGCCAACTCCAGTCGCCACAGTATCCCCGCAGGACAGCAAGGCGGTTTGGAATCTCTCCGCCCAGAACGGCCGTCACCAAGCAACGGTGCACGGGGCAGAGGCCGAGGGCTGCGCATGCGCACAGAGCCCCGTGGCCAAGGTCAAGGGCACCCGGAGCCCACGTGCAAGGCCCAGGCGCCTCAAGCTTCAGAGGTGGCCTGTGGGCAGCGCTGAGTTCCATTCGGACCTCGGTGGGCGCTGGCCCAGGCTTCTGCTGGGTCGTCTGAGCAAAATGAAATAGGAAATTTCATTTCCTGAATTAAGAAAACAGGTATGTAACAGGCAGAGAACTTGGGGGAAGCAAAAACCATAAATGAGAGAAGAAAAAAATACCTTTATGTACCCTAAAACTGAAATGTATTAATTTCGATTTATAAAACACAAAAGCATTTAAAAGCTTGATTTCCCAGAGAAAACTCTTGTTTTTTTTTTCTTTTTTTTTGGGTGAAAATTGCTTTAATCAAGATATTTCACTGAATTATAAAAATATGATACTTTGTGTTTTTGATTTTTGGAGCCTAACCCCTTTTGTAGGAGCTCTTGTTTCGCATAACACGGCAGTTTTAGGGCCCTGGCAGCCGTGCCGCACGGGGGCCACCTGTGCACCACACGTCACAGGGGTGTGGCCTGCCTCTGAGGCCTCCGTGGCGCGGTTCTCCCGTGGGGATCCCGCTGACAGCGACAGCACCTCCGAGGGTGCCCTTCGCGGGCCTGTTACCTCCAATGACCGCGGAGCCATGTCCGTCCGCTCTGACCCAGGGCTCGCCCCCATCTGTCGGTCCAGAACGACCTACAGTAGAAAAAGGCAGAACGACAGGGGGGTGGAAAGGCGGACTTTTGAAAATCCACAAACAGTTGAAAGCAGACAATCGCAGCCATAGAAATGAACGAGAGCCGAGGCACTGAGACTGGAAAGGGCAGAGAAGGGGAAGGCGGACCCACAGAGGACTTCGGGGAGCCTCGGGACGCAGAGCGGCTGGCAGGCCGCGGGCGGAGGGCCACGCACCTGCGCCACCTGCGGGCGGCCGGGTCGCCGCGCGCGCCGGGGCTCCGGGCCCCGCCCCCGGGCACAGCGGGACGCGGCCACCTGTCCGCGGACGGCGACTGGGCCCGGGCGGCCGGGGAGCAGCGCCGCCTGCAGCGGGGTGGCGGGGCCGAAGCGCACGGCGGAGAGGCAGCCGGTGAAGCCCCGCGCGCCGGCTCGCAGCGTGTCCGGGTCCGCGCCGGGGGGCTCTGCGGGCCAAGAAGAGGGCACACACGTGAGGCGGGGCCGCGGGCGGGGCCGCGGGCGGGGACCTCTCTGCGAAGCCTGGGCGCGGCCTTCCTCGGGAGACGCGACAGGGCCCCCTGTGCCTCGGCGAGGACCCGCGGGACGGCCTGCCCGCCGCCAACTGCACTTTCCCCAGCGGCCTTCACCGTGACAAACCAATGAAATCCCCCGCCACTTCCGTTTTCAAATGATCATTAAAGTGGGCAACCTAAATGAGCAAACTAAACAGAAACAGTCTCAGAGATATAGAGGAAAAACCGAGGGTTGCCAGATGCTGGGGGGTGGGGGTGGGGGAGAAGCCGAGGGGACCAGAAAGTGCAAATCAGTAGCCACAACATTGCCACGGGGATACATACGAAAGACACTTTGGGGAATGTAATCAACAATGCCGTGAAAACCCTGCAAGCGTCAGACGGGCACCCGTCCCATCAGACAGACCGCCCCACGGACGGTGTAGACGCCCGACCCCTGCAGTGTACACCCGAGGCTGAACAATACTGAATGTCAACCACAATTTAACACATATATAGCCACAGGATGTGGAGTACAGCATAGGGAATAGTCAGTGGTACTGTAACAGCTATGAACACTGCCACAGGGGTAGTACATTGGGGGCTTATCACTTTGTGAGGGAAACTCTTGTATTTTGAAACGTTTTATTTTCAACCTCAATATCTATCACCTTAGACCCAAAAATCTTCTTTAAAAATTGGAGTATACTTTGTACTTATCTGCTTTTTGAATAAGGCCTGTGAAATTAGAAATCTCTTTCTCTTTTCAGTATATATGTTAAGAAAGAAAGGAAATTTGCTGTTTTGCCTCAGGATTTCACCAATTTATTCAGTCTAGAATGGCCAGAAAAGATCCACATTTCCAATCCTTTCTTTAGTTGGTATTATATTCACTTGTCAATTTGTGACAACTGGACCAGTATTATTATAGCCGGTTTGATTTTCAAACACCTTTTTAAAAACCCACTTTAAATTTGTCACTTAAATCCTTCAGTTGTCTTTCCAAAGGTGAGTTTGCATTAAGTTAATCAGTTCATAACTAACCACACTACTGACTGTTCATTTTTTGGCAGTGTCTACACACTTGTCTGTACAATTATTTTGCCAATATTTGAGTATTTAATCATTTTTTGTCATTATAAAACTGAGTGGGAAATATAAAAATGAATTTACCAACACCCAGAAGCACAGATCATACAGACATAATACAATTAATAAACTTAGACATGATTAGGCATTCTGAGAAACATCCCGTACCCCCTACTTAGTCCCCTTCCCTCCCGCAAGCCCTCTGCCAGCAGCCTTTCGTCCCGCCCCCAACGCCCAAGCCCCGGTCTGTCCGCAGGCGCAGGCCTGCCTAGGCCTTGGGCGGCTTTCTCCAGCCAAGGACGTCCTTGGCACCTCGGGACCCAGCCCAGGGGACGACTATCGCTCTGCCTGCACCTGGGCCCCAAGACAGAGACTCGGGGTGTCGCCGGACACCGGACCAAGGGGAAGGCCACCCGCCCCACCCCACCGGAAAGATCTGTCTCCGCTGGACAGCACCGCGACCCCTCCCCGCCCCCCTTTTATCTCCCAGGAGCGCCAGGCGCCCTCCCTTCCCGCCTGCCTCGGTGGCCCCGCCCCCAGCACCAAAAGAGCTGGACAAAACGGCGAAAATAGGGAGCGCACGTGCCCTCGGGTTCCAGGAGAGACCACCACAGGGAAAAGCGGGCAGGCGGGAATGCACACAACCCACACAGGGAGGGTATCTGGGGACGCTCCTCTCCTCCCGCATGCGGGACCCCGGGGCTCGGAGCCCGGCTGCAATCCCCGGACCCTGGATGCCTGCCCCGGGGTCCCACGGTGACTGACAGCGCCCTGGCACTGCCTCCGTAACGGAGCCCAGCCCCGGGCACCACCGCACTCCGGTGGGGAAGCTGCCACTTCAACTCAGCCTCCGAGCGTCTGTCCCAGTCGGTGTCCCATCCAGTGCGTCTGTCCCCCCACCTCCCCAACTCCCAACCCCTGTCTGTCTGTCTTCTGCCTGCTCCAGGGAAGTGGTAGAGGCCCCGTGGAGCCTCAGATGGCGCGAAGGCGCCTCGCTGCGGGCAAGGAGTAAAAGGCAGTCCACCCAGGGGACGTTTGGAGGAGGCGGGCAGCAGGCGGGAGGCGGGGCCCTGGCGGAGGCGGCCAGCGGGGAGATGCTCCGGATGGTAGCAGCCCTGCAGCCTGGTTCGCGCTCACCACACAGGCCGGTCCGCTGCTCTTGTGGCGCCGGGAGCCTACTCCCAGCGTCTATGGCCACAGCGGCTTGAACGCGCCCGATCTCCTCTGATCTGGGAAGCGAAGCAGGGTCGAGCCTGGTTAGTACTTGGATGGGGTCCGCCCCGGAATACCTGGTGCCCTAGGCTTTGGCCCGCCACTCCTTTTGCGGCCGCCCCACCCCTCGTCCTTTGGGAGTGGCCCAGCCCGCCTAATAAACCGACGCCAGGGGTGGCGCTGGGGGGGCTGGAGGGCAGGGGGAGAGGAAAGGGTGGCGCCACACAGCACTACAATCTCGCTGCATCGGCCCCACGCCAGGCCCTTCGGCCCGGGCTCCCCCCCCCACACCCCCTTCTTAGTCCCCTTCCCTCCCGCAAGCCCTCTGCCAGCAGCTTTTCGTCCGGCCCCCAACGCCCAAGCCCTGGTTTGTCTGCAGGCGCAGGCCTGCCTCGGCCTTGGGCGGCTTTCTCCAGCCAAGGACGTGCTTGGCACCTCGGGACCCAGCCCAGGGGACGACTATCGCTCTGCCTGCACCTGGGCCCCGAGACAGAGACTCAGGGTGTCGCCGGACACCGGACCAAGGGGAAGGCCACCCGCCCCACCCCACCGGAAAGATCTGTCTCCGCTGGACAGCACCGCGACCCCTCCCCGCCCCCCTTTCATCTCCCAGGAGCGCCATGCGCCCTCCCTTCCCGCCTGCCTCGGTGGCCCCGCCCCCAGCACCAAAAGAGCTGGACAAAACGGCGAAAATAGGGAGCGCACGTGCCCTCGGGTTCCAGGAGAGACCACCACAGGGAAAAGCAGGCAGGCGGGCATGCACACAATCCACACAAGGAGGGTGTCTGGGACTGCTCCTCTCCTCCCGCATTCGGGACCCCGGGGCTCGGAGCCCGGCTGCAATCCGCGGACCCTGGAGGCCTGCTTCGGGGTCCCACGGTGACTGACAGCGCCCGGGCACTGCATCCGCAACGGAGCCCAGCCCCGGGCACCACGGCACTCCTGTGGGGAAGCTGCCACTTCAACTCAGCCTCAGAGCGTCTGTCCCAGTCGGTGTCCCATCCAGTGCGTCCGTCCCCCCTCCTCCCCAACTCCCAACCCCTGTCTGTCTGTCTTCTGCCTGCTCCAGGGAAGTGGTAGAGGCCCCGTGGAGCCACAGATGGCGCTAAGGGGCCTCGCTGCGGGCAAGGAGTAAAAGGACGTCCACCCAGGCGACTTTTGTAGGAGGTAGGGAGCAGGCGGGAGGCGGGGCCCTGGCGGAGCCGGCCAGCGGGGAGATGCTCCGGATGGGAGCAGCCCGGCAGCCTGGTTCGCGCTCACCATACAGGGCGGTCCGCCGATCTTGTGGCGCCGGGAGCCTACTCCCAGCGTCTATGGCCACAGCGGCTTGAACGCGCCCGATCTCCTCTGATCTGGGAAGCGAAGCAGGGTCGGGCCTGGTTAGTATTTGGATGGGGTCCGCCCGGAATACCGGGTGCCCTAGGCTTTGGCCCGCCACTCCTTTGGCAGCCGCCCTGTCCCTAGTCCTTAGGGAGTGGCCCAGCGCGCCTAATAAACCCACGCCAGGGGTGGCGCTTGGGAGGCTGGAGGGTTAGGGGGAGAGGAATGGGTGGCGCCACACAGCACTACAATCTCGCTGCATCGGCCACAGGCCAGGCCCTTCGGCCCGGGCTTTCCCGCCCCACCGCACCCCGTTCTTAGTCCCCTTCCCTCCCGCAAGCCCTCTGCCAGCAGCCTTTCGTCCCGCCCCCAACGCCCAAGCCCCGGTCTGTCTGCAGGCGCAGGCCTGCCTAGGCCTTGGGCGGCTTTCTCCAGCCAAGGACGTGCTTGGCACCTGGGGACCCAGCCCAGGGGACGACTATCGCTCTGCCTGCACCTGGGCCCCGAGACAGAGACACAGGGTGTCGCCGGACACCGGACCAAGGAGAAGGCCACCCGCCCCACCCCACCGGAAAGATCTGTCTCCGCTGGACAGCACCGCGACCCCTCCCCGCCCCCCTTTCATCTCCCAGGAGCGCCTGGCGCCCTCCCTTCCCGCCTGCCTCGGTGGCCCCGCGCCCAGCACCAAAAGAGCTGGACAAAACGGCGAAAATAGGGAGCGCACGTGCCCTCGGGTTCCAGGAGAGACCACCACAGGGAAAAGCAGAAAGGCGGGCATGCACACAACCCACACAAGGAGGGTATCTGGGGACGCTCCTCTCCTCCCGCATGCCGGACCCCGGGCGGGGCTCGGAGCCCCGCTGCAATCCGCGGACCCTGGAGGCCTGCCCCGGGATCCCACGGTGACTGACAGCGCCCTGGCACTGCATCCGCAACGGAGCCCAGCCCCGGGCACCACGGCACTCCTGTGGGGAAGCTGCCACTTCAACTCAGCCTCAGTGCCTCTGTCCCAGTCGGTGTCCCATCCTGTGCGTCCGTCTCCCCTCCTCCCCAACTCCCAACACCTGTCTGTCTGTCTTCTGCCACCTCGAGGGAAGGGGTAGCGGCCCCGTGGAGCCACAGATTGCGCTAAGGGGCCTCGCTGCGGGCAAGGAGTAAAAGGAAGTCCACCCAGGCGACGTTTGCAGGAGGCGGGGAGCAGTCGGGAGGCGGGGCCCTGGCGGAGCCGGCCAGCGGGGAGATGCTCCGGATGGGAGCAGCCCGGCAACCTGGTTCGCGCTCATCATACAGGGCCGTCCGCCGATCTTGTGGCGCCGGGAGCCTGCTCCCAGCGTCTTTGGCCACAGCGGCTTGAACGCACCCGATCTCCTCTGATCTGGGAAGCGAAGCAGGGTCGGGCCTGGTTAGTACTTGGATGGGGTCCGCCCCGGAATACCGGGTGCCCTAGGCTTTGGCCCGCCACTCCTTTTGCGGCCGCCCCGCCCCTCGTCCTTCTGGAGTGGCCCAGCCCGCCTAATAAACCCACGCCAGGGGTGGCGCTTGAGAGGCTGGAGGGTTAGGGGGAGAGGAATGGGTGGCGCCACACATCACTACAATCTCGCTGCATCGGCCCCACGGCAGAACCTTCCGCCCGGGCTCCCCCCTCCCGTACCCCCTTCTTAGTCCCCTTCCCTCCCGCAAGCCCTCTGCCAGCAGCCTTTCGTCCCGCCCCCAACGCCCAAGCCCTGGTCTGTCTGCAGGCGCAGGCCTGCCTAGGCCTTGGGCGGCTTTCTCCAGCCAAGGACGTCCTTGGCACCTCATGACCCAGCCCAGGGGACGACTATCGCTCTGCCTGCACCTGGGCCCCGAGACAGAGGCTCGGGGTGTCGCCGGACACCGGACCAAGGGGAAGGCCACCCGCCCCACCCCACCGGAAAGATCTGTCTCCGCTGGACAGCACCGCGACCCCTCCCCGCCCCCCTTTCATCTCCCAGGAGCGCCGGCGCCCTCCCTTCCCGCCTGCCTCGGTGGCCCCGCCCCCAGCACCAAAAGAGCTGGACAAAACGGCGAAAATAGGGAGCGCACGTGCCCTCGGGTTCCAGGAGAGTCCACCACAGGGAAAAGCAGGCAGGCGGGCATGCACACAACCCACACAAGGAGGGTGCCTGGGGCTGCCCCTCTCCTCCCGCATGCGGGACCCCGTGCGGGCTCGGAGCCCGGCGGCAATCCGCGGACCCTGGATGCCTGCCCCGGGTTCCCACGGTGACTGCCAGCGCCCGGGCACTGCATCCGCAACGGAGCCCAGCCCCGGGCACCACGGCACTCCTGTGGGGAAGCTGCCACTTCAACTCAGCCTCAGTGCCTCTGTCCCAGTCGGTGTCCCATCCTGTGCGTCCGTCTCCCCTCCTCCCCAACTCCCAACACCTGTCTGTCTGTCTTCTGCCACCTCGAGGGAAGGGGTAGCGGCCCCGTGGAGCCACAGATTGCGCTAAGGGGCCTCGCTGCGGGCAAGGAGTAAAAGGAAGTCCACCCAGGCGACGTTTGCAGGAGGCGGGGAGCAGTCGGGAGGCGGGGCCCTGGCAGAGCCGGCCAGCGGGGAGATGCTCCGGATGGGAGCAGCCCGGCAGCCTGGTTCGCGCTCACCACACAGGGCGGTCCGCCGATCTTGTGGCGCCGGGAGCCTGCTCCTAGCGTCTATGGCCACAGCGGCTTGAACGCGCCCGATCTCCTCTGATCTGGGAAGCGAAGCAGGGTCGGGCCTGGTTAGTACTTGGATGGGGTCCGCCCCGGAATACCGGGTGCCCTAGGCTTTGGCCAGCCACTCCTTTTGCGGCCGCCCCGCCCCTCGTCCTTCGGGAGTGGCCCAGCCCGCCTAATAAACCCACGCCAGGGGTGGCGCTTGGGAGGCTGGAGGGTTAGGGGGAGAGGAATGGGTGGCGCCACACAGCACTACAATCTCGCTGCATCGGCCCCACGCCAGGCCCTTCGGCCCGGGCTCCCCCGCCCCCCCGCAGCCGTTTCTTAGACCCCTTCCCTCCCGCAAGCACTCTGCCAGCAGCCTTTCGTCCCGCCCCCAACGCCCAAGCCCCGGTCTTTCTGCAGGCTCAGGCCTGCCTAGGCCTTAGGGGGCTTTCTCCAGCCAAGGACCTGCTTGGCACCTCGGGACCCAGCCCAGGGGACGAGTATCGCTCTGCCTGCACCTGGGCCCCGAGACAGAGACTCGGGGTGTCGCCGGACACCGGACCAAGGGGAAGGCCACCCGCCCCACCCCACCGGAAAGATCTGTCTCCGCTGGACAGCACCGCGACCCCTCCCCGCCCCCCTTTCATCTCCCAGGAGCGCCAGGCGCCCTCCCTTCCCGCCTGCCTCGGTGGCCCCGCCCCCAGCACCAAAAGAGCTGGACAAAACGGCGAAAATAGGGAGCGCACGTGCCCTCGGGTTCCAGGAGAGACCACCACAGGGAAAAGCAGGCAGGCGGGCATGCACACAACCCACACAAGGAGGGTGTCTGGGGACGCTCCTCTCCTCCCGCATGCGGAACCCCGGGGCTCGGATCCCGGCTGCAATCCCCGGACCATGGATGCCTGCCCGGAGTCCCACGGTGACTGCCAGCGTCCGGGCACTGCATCCGCAACGGAGCCCAGCCCCGGGCACCATGGCACTCCTGTGGGGAAGCTTCCACTTCAACTCAGCCTCAGTGCGTCTGTCCCAGTCGGTGTCCCATCCTGTGCGTCCCTCCCCCCTCCTCCCCAACTCCCAACACCTGACTGTCTGTCTTCTGCCACCTCCAGGGAAGTGGTAGAGGCCCCCTGGAGCCTCAGATGGCGCGAAGGCGCCTCGCTGCGGGCAAGGAGTAAAAGGCAGTCCACCCAGGGGACGTTTGGAGGAGGCGGGCAGCAGGCGGGAGGCGGGGCCCTGGCGGAGGCGGCCAGAGGGGAGATGCTCCGGATGGGAGCAGCCCGGCAGCCTGGTTCGCGCTCACCACACAGGGCGGTCCGCAGCTCTTGTGGCCCCGGGAGCCTACTCCCAGCGTCTATGGCCACAGCGGCTTGAACGCGCCCGATCTCCTCTGATCTGGGAAGCGAAGCAGGGTCGGGCCTGGTTAGTATTTGGATGGGGTACGCCCGGAATACCGGGTGCCCTAGGCTTTGGCCCGCCACTCCTTTGGCAGCCGCCCTGTCCCTAGTCCTTAGGGAGTGGCCCAGCGCGCCTAATAAACCCACGCCAGGGGTGGCGCTTGGGAGGCTGGAGGGTTAGGGGGAGAGGAATGGGTGGCGCCACACAGCACTACAATCTCGCTGCATCGGCCACAGGCCAGGCTCTTCGGCCCGGGCTTTCCCGCCCCCCCGCACCCCGTTCTTAGTCCCCTTCCCTCCCGCAAGCCCTCTGCCAGCAGCCTTTCGTCCCGCCCCCAACGCCCAAGCCCTGGTCTGTCTGCAGGCGCAGGCCTGCCTAGGCCTTGGGCGGCTTTCTCCAGGAAAGGACGTGCTTGGCACCTCGGGACCCAGCCCAGGGGACGACTATCGCTCTGCCTGCACCTGGGCCCCGAGACAGAGACACAGGGTGTCGCCGGACACCGGACCAAGGAGAAGGCCACCCGCCCCACCCCACCGGAAAGATCTGTCTCCGCTGGACAGCACCGCGACACCTCCCCGCCCCCCTTTCATCTCCCAGGAGCGCCTGGCGCCCTCCCTTCCCGCCTGCCTCGGTGGCCCCGCGCCCAGCACCAAAAGAGCTGGACAAAACGGCGAAAATAGGGAGCGCACGTGCCCTCGGGTTCCAGGAGAGACCACCACAGGGAAAAGCAGAAAGGCGGGCATGCACACAACCCACACAAGGAGGGTATCTGGGGACGCTCCTCTCCTCCCGCATGCCGGACCCCGGGCGGGGCTCGGAGCCCGGCTGCAATCCGCGGACCCTGGAGGCCTGCCCCGGGGTCCCACGGTGACAGACAGCGCCCTGGCACTGCCTCCGTAACGGAGCCCAGCCCCGGGCACCACCGCACTCCGGTGGGGAAGCTGCCACTTCAACTCAGCCTCCGAGCGTCTGTCCCAGTCGGTGTCCCATCCAGTGCGTCTGTCCCCCCTCCTCCCCAACTCCCAACCCCTGTCTGTCTGTCTTCTGCCTGCTCCAGGGAAGTGGTAGAGGCCCCGTGGAGCCACAGATGGCGCTAAGGGGCCTCGCTGCGGGCAAGGAGTAAAAGGAAGTCCACCCAGGCGGCGTTTTGTGGAGGCGGGGAGCAGGCGGGAGGCGGGGCCCTGGCGGAGCCGGCCAGCGGGGAGATGCTCCGGATGGGAGCAGCCCTGCAGCCTGGTTCGCGCTCACCACACAGGGCGGTCCGCCGCTCTTGTGGCGCCGGGAGCCTACCCCCAGCGTCTATGGCCACAGCGGCTTGAACGCGCCCGATCTCCTCTGATCTGGGAAGCGAAGGAGGGTCGGGCCTGGTTAGTATTTGGATGGGGTCCGCCCCGGAAAACCGGGTGCCCTAGGCTTTGGCCCGCCACTCCTTTGGCGGCCGCCCTGTCCCTAGTCCTTAGGGAGTGGCCCAGCGAGCCTAATAAACCCACGCCAGGGGTGGCGCTTGGGAGGCTGGAGGGTTAGGGGGAGAGGAATGGGTGGCGCCACACAGCACTACAATCTCGCTGCATCGGCCCCAGGCCAGGCCCTTCGGCCCGGGCTCCCCCGCCCCCCCGCAGCCGTTTCTTAGACCCCTTCCCTCCTGCAAGCAGTCTGCCAGCAGCCTTTCGTCCAGCCCCCAACGCCCAAGCCCCGGTCTGTCTGCAGGCGCAGGCCTGCCTAGGCCTTAGGCGGCTTTCTCCAGCCAAGGACGTGCTTGGCACCTCGGGACCCAGCCCAGGGGACGACTATCGCTCTGCCTGCACCTGGGCCCCGAGACAGAGACTCGGGGTGTCGCTGGACACCGGACCAAGGGGAAGGCCACCCGCCCCACCCCACCGGAAAGATCTGTCTCCGCTGGACAGCACCGCGACCCCTCCCCGCCCCTCTTTCATCTCCCAGGTGCGCCAGGCGCCCTCCCTTCCCACCTGCCTCGGTGGCCCCGCGCCCAGCACCAAAAGAGCTGGACAAAACGGCGTAAATAGGGAGCGCACGTGCCCTCGGGTTCCAGGAGAGACCACCACAGGGAAAAGCAGGCAGGCGGGCATGCACACAACCCACACAAGGAGGGTGTCTGGGGACGCTCCTCTCCTCCCGCATGCGGGACCCCGGGGCTCAGAGCCCAGCTGCAATCCCCGGACCATGGAGGCCTGCCCCGGGGTCCCACGGTGACTGCCAGCGTCCGGGCACTGCATCCGCAACGGAGCCCAGCCCCGGGCACCACGGCACTCCTGTGGGGAAGCTGCCACTTCAACTCAGCCTCAGTGCCTCTGTCCCAGTCGGTGTCCCATCCTGTGCGTCCGTCTCCCCTCCTCCCCAACTCCCAACACCTGTCTGTCTGTCTTCTGCCACCTCGAGGGAAGGGGTAGCGGCCCCGTGGAGCCACAGATTGCGCTAAGGGGCCTCGCTGAGGGCAAGGAGTAAAAGGAAGTCCACCCAGGGGACGTTTGCAGGAGGCGGGGAGCAGTCGGGAGGCGGGGCCCTGGCGGAGCCGGCCAGCGGGGAGATGCTCCGGATGGGAGCAGCCCTGCAGCCTGGTTCGCGCTCACCACACAGGGCGGTCCGCCGCTCTTGTGGCGCCGGGAGCCTACTCCCAGCGTCTATGGCCACAGCGGCTTGAACGCGCCCGATCTCCTCTGATCTGGGAAGCGAAGCAGGGTCGGGCCTGGTTAGTACGTGGATGGGGTCCGCCCCGGAATACCTGGTGCCCTAGGATTTGGCCCGCAACTCCTTTTGCGGCCGCCGCACCCCTCGTCCTTCGGGAGTGGCCCAGCCCGCCTAATAAACCCACGCCAGGGGTGGCGCTGGGGGGGCTGGAGGGCACGGGGAGAGGAATGGGTGGCGCCACACAGCACTACAATCTCGCTGCATCGGCCCCACGCCAGGCCCTTCGGCCCGGGCTCCCCCCCTCCCCGCACCCTGTTCTTAGTCCCCTTCCCTCCCGCAAGCCCTCTGCGAGCAGCCTTTCGTCCCGCCCCCAACGCCCAAGCCCTGGTTTGTCTGCAGGCGCTGGCCTGCCTCGGCCTTGGGGACCTGCTTGGCACCTCGGGACCCAGCCCAGGGGACGACTATCGCTCTGCCTGCACCTGGGCCCCGAGACAGAGACTCGGGGTGTCGCCGGACACGGGACCAAGGGGAAGGCCACCCGCCCCACCCCACCGGAAAGAGGTGTCTTAGCTGGACAGCAACGCGACCCCTCCCCGCCCCCCTTTCATGTCCAAGGAGCACCAGGCGCCCTCCCTTCCCGCCTGCCTCGGTGGCCCCGCCCCCAGCACCAAAAGAGCTGGACAAACCCGCAAGAATAGGGAGAGCACGTGCCCTCGGTTTCCAGGAGAGTCCACCACAGGGAAAAGCAGGCAGGCGGGCATGCACACAACCCACACAAGGAGGGTGCCTGGGGCTGCCCCTCTCCTCCCGCATGCGGGACCCCGTGCGGGCTCGGAGCCCGGCGGCAATCCGCGGACCCTGGATGCCTGCCCCGGGTTCCCACGGTGACTGCCAGCGCCCGGGCACTGCATCCGCAACGGATCCCAGCCCCGGGCACCACGGCACTCATGTGGGGAAGCTGCCACTTCAACTCAGCCTCAGTGCGTCTGTCTCAGTCGGTGTCCCATCCTGTGCGTCCGTCCCCCCGCCTCCCCAATTCCCAACCCCTGTCTGTCTGTCTTCTGCCACCTCCAGGGAAGTGGTAGAGGCCCCCTGGAGCCTCAGATGGCGCGAAGGCGCCTCGCTGCGGGCAAGGAGTAAAAGGCAGTCCACCCAGGGGACGTTTGGAGGAGGCGGGGAGCAGGCGGGAGGCGGGGCCCTGGCGGAGCCGGCCAGCGGGGAGATGCTCCGGATGGGAGCAGCCCTGCAGCCTGGTTCGCGCTCACCATACAGGGCGGTCCGCCGATCTTGTGGCGCCGGGAGCCTACTCCCAGCGTCTATGGCCACAGCGGCTTGAACGCGCCCGATCTCCTCTGATCTGGGAAGCGAAGCAGGGTCGGGCCTGGTTAGTACGTGGATGGGGTCCGCCCCGGAATACCGGGTGCCCTAGGCTTTGGCCCGCCACTCCTTTGGCAGCCGCCCTGTCCCTAGTCCTTAGGGAGTGGCCCAGCGCGCCTAATAAACCCACGCCAGGGGTGGCGCTTGGGAGGCTGGAGGGTTAGGGGGAGAGGAATGGGTGGCGCCATACAGCACTACAATCTCGCTGCATCGGCCCCAGGCCAGGCCCTTCGGCCCGGGCTCCCCCGCCCCCCCGCACCCCGTTCTTAGTCCCCTTCCCTCCCGCAAGCACTCTGCCAGCAGCCTTTCGTCCAGCCCCCAAGGCCCAAGCCCCGGTCTGTCTGCAGGCGCTGGCCTGCCTAGGCCTTGGGCGGCTTTCTCCAGCCAAGGACGTGCTTGGCACCTCGTGACCCAGCTCAGGGGACGACTATCGCTCTGCCTGAACCTGGGCCCCGAGACAGAGACTCGGTGTGTCGCCGGACACCGGACCAAGGGGAAGGCCACCCGCCCCACCCCACCGGAAAGATCTGTCTCCGCTGGACAGCACCGCGTCCCCTCCCCGCCCCTCTTTCATCCACCCAGGAGCGCCAGGCGCCCTCCTTTCCCGCCTGCCTCGGTGGCCCCGCCCCCAGCACCAAAAGAGCTGGACAAAACGGCGAAAATAGGGAGCGCACGTGCCGTCGGGTTCCAGGAGAGACCAGCACAGGGAAAAGCAGGCAGGCGGGCATGCACACAACCCACACAAGAAGGGTGCCTGGGGCCGCTCCTCTCCTCTTGCATGCGGGACCCCAGGCGGGGCTGGGAGCCCGGCGGCGATCCGCGGACCCTGGAGGCCTGCCCCGGGGTCCCACGGTGACTGCCAGCGCCCTGGCACTGCCTCCGTAACGGAGCCCAGCCCCGGGCACCACCGCAGTCTGGTGGGGAGGCTGCCACTTCAACTCAGACCTAGTGTGTCTGTCCCAGACCTAGTGCGCTGTGCGTCCGTCCCCCCTCCTCCCCAACTCCCAACCCTTCTTTGTCTGTCTTCTTCCACCTCCAGGGAAGTGGTAGCGGCCCCGTGGAGCCACAGATGGCGCGAAGGGGCCTCGCTGCTGGCAAGGAGCCAAAGGCAGTCCACCCAGGCGGCGTTTTGAGGAGGCGGGGAGCAGGCGGGAGGCGGGGCCCTGGCGGAGCCGGCCAGCGGGGAGATGCTCCGGACCGGAGAAGCCCGGCAGCCTGGTTCGCGCTCACCACGCAGGCCGGTCCGCTGCTCATTTTTTTTTTTATTGTATTTATTTATTTATTTATTTTATTAATTAATTTATTTATTAGTTTCAGGTGTACAAAACAAGGTAATACTTAGACGTTCATCATTTATATCCCTCATACTGTGAACACCCCACCCCCATCCACTATCCCTCCGACCTCATACTGAACCATGACATTATATATATAAAATTATTGTTGGCATTCATTAATGTTTAGCTTCCGGTGTACAATGCCATGATCAGGTATCCACAGTATCCCTGAGGTGGTCTCCCAAATAGGACGCATGTCCATCGGATACCCAACAAAATCTTTACAACATTATAGAATACCTTCCCCAAATTAATTTTCAAAAAAACCCTGAGGCCATCTTGTGGTTACCAGCTGCTTCCAAATCCCTTCACCTTTCCCCTTATGGCCAACCCCCTCCCACACACCCATCTAACCACTCTCGGTTTTTTGTCTGCTTCCCCAAAACTGTCTCTGATTAGTTCATTCACATAGTCTTTTCTTTAGATTCCATATATAAGTGAGATCATATGGTACTTGTCTTTCTCTTTCTGACTTGTTTCACTTAACATAATGCTCTCTAGATCCATCCATGTTGCTGCAAATGATAAGATTTCTTTCTTCTTCATGGCTGCGTAATACTCCATTGTATAAATGTACCACAGCTTCTTAATCCAGTCATCTACCGATGGGCATTTTGGTTGTTTCCATATCTTGGCTATTGTGTAAAGTGCTGCAATAAACATAGGAGTGCATACAGATTTTTGAATTGGAGTTTTGGATTTCTCCGGGTAGATGCCTAGGAGTGGAATTACTGGATCATAGGGGAGTTCCATTTTCAGATTCCTGAGATACCTCCATACTGTTTTCCATAGTGGCTGCACCAATCTGCAATCCCACCAACAGTGCACTAGCGTTCCCTTTTCTCCACATCCGCGCCAGCATTTGTTGTTTGTTGATTTATTGATAATAGCCATTTTGACTGGAGTGAGGTGGTATCTCATTGTGGTTTTTATTTGCATTTCTCTGATGGTTAGTGAGGTTGAGCATTTCTTCATATGTCTTCTTGCCTTCTGTATGTCCTTTTTAGAGAAATGTCTCCCCAAGTCCTCTGCCCATTTTTTAATTGGGTGGTTTGTTTTTTTGGAGTTGAGTTGAGTAAGTTTTTTATAGATTTGTGATATTAATCCCTTATCAGATATATCATTGGCAAATATCTTTTCCCATACTGTAGGATCCCTTTTTGTTTTATTGATGGTTTCCTTTGCTGTGAAAAAACTTTTCAGTTTGATGTCATCACACATGTTTATTTTTTCTCTTACTTCGCTCGCGCGAGGGGATATATCAGTAAAAATCTTACTCCGGGTAATGTCCATGAAGTTTCTTCCCATATTTTCTTCTAGATATTTTATGGTTGTGGCGCGGGGGCCTGCTCCCAGCGTCTGTGGCCACAGCACCTTGAACGCGCCCGATGTCCTCTGATCTGGGAAGCTAAGCAGGGTCGGGCCTGGTCAGTACTTGGATGGGGGACCGCCCGGGAATACCGGGTGCCCTCTGCTTCCGCCCGCCACTCCTTTTGCAGCCGCCTTGGCACTCGTCTTTCGGGAGTGGCCCAGCGCGCCTAATAAACCCAGGCCAGGGGTGGCGCTGGGGGGGCTAGTGGGCAGGGGGAGAGGAATGGGTGGCGCCACACAGCACTACAATCTCGCTGCCCCGGCCCCACGCCAGGCCCTTCGGCCCGGGCTCCCTCCTCCCCCCCCCACCTTCTTAGTCCCCTTCCCTCCCGCAAGCCTTCTGCCAACAGCCGTTCGTCCCGCCCCCAAGGCCCAAGCCCCAATCTGCCTGCAGGCGCAGGCCTGCCTCGGCCTTGGGCGGCTTTCTCCAGCCAAGGACGTGCTGGTGCTTGACACCTCGGGACCGAGCCCAGGGCACGACCATCGCTCTGCCTGCCCCTGGGCCCCGAGACAGAGACTCCGGGTGTCGCCCGACACCGGACCAAGGGGAACGCCACCAGCCCCACCCCACCGGATAGCTCCGTCTCTGATAGCCGGCACCGCGACCCCTCCCCGCCCCCCTTTCATCTCCCCGGAGCACCAGGCGCCCTCCGTTCCCGCAGAACTCGGTGGCCCCGCCCACAGCACCAAAAGAGCAGGGACAAAACGGCAGGAGTTGGGAGCACACGTGCCCTCCGGCTCCAGGAGAGACCAGCACAGGGGAAAAGCAGGCAGGAGGGCATGCACACAGCCCACACAAGAAGGGTGCCTGGGGCCGCTCCTCTCCTCCCGCATGCGGGACCCCAGGCGGGGCTCGGAGCCCGGCGGCGATCCGCGGACCCTGGAGGCCTGCCCCGGGGTCCCACGGTGACTGCCAGCGCCCGGGCACTGCCTCCGTAACGGAGCCCAGCCCCGGGCACCACCGCACTCCTGTGGGGAAGCCGCCACTTCAACTCAGCCTCAGCGCGTCTGTCCCAGTCGGTGTCCCATCCTGTGCGTCAGTCCCCCCTCCTCCCCAACTCCCAACCCCTGTCTGTCTGTCTTCTGCCACCTCCAGGGAAGTGGTAGAGGCCCCGTGGAGTCTCGGATGGCGCGAAGGGGCCTCGCTGCGGGCAAGGAGGAAAAGGCAGTCCACCCAGGCTGCGTTTTGAGGAGGCGGGGAGCAGGCGGGAGGCGGGGCCCTGGCGGAGCCGGCCAGCGGGGAGATGCTCCGGACGGTAGAAGCCCGGCAGCCTGGTTCGCGCTCACCACGCAGGCCAGTCCGCTGCTCATTTTTTTTTTATTTTATTTATTTATTTATTTATTTATTAATTAATTTATTTATTAGTTTCAGGTGTACAAAACAAGGTAATACTTAGACGTTCATCATTTATATCCCTCATACTTTGAACCCCCCACCCCCATCCACTATCCCTCCGACCTCATACTGAACCATCACATTATATATATAAAATTATTGTTGGCATTCATTAATGTTGAGCTTCTGGTGTACAATGCCATGATCAGGTATCCACTGTATCCCTGAGGTGGTCTCCCAAATAGGACGCATGTCCATCGGATACCCAAGAAAATCTTTACAACATTATAGAATACCTTCCCCAAATTAATTTTCAAAAAAACCCTGAGGCCATCTTGTTACCAGCTGCTTCCAAATCCCTTCACCTTTCCCCTTATGGCCAACCCCCTCCCACACACCCATCTAACCACTCTCGGTTTTTTGTCTGCTTCCCCAAAACTGTCTCTGATTAGTTCATTCACATAGTCTTTTCTTTAGATTCCATATATAAGTGAGATCATATGGTACTTGTCTTTCTCTTTCTGACTTATTTCACTTAACATAATGCTCTCTAGATCCATCCATGTTGCTGCAAATGATAAGATTTCTTTCTTCTTCATGGCTGCGTAATACTCCATTGTATAAATGTACCACAGCTTCTTAATCCAGTCATCTACCGATGGGCATTTTGGTTGTTTCCATATCTTGGCTATTGTGTAAAGTGCTGCAATAAACATAGGAGTGCATACAGATTTTTGAATTGGAGTTTTGGATTTCTCCGGGTAGATGCCTAGGAGTGGAATTACTGGATCATAGGGGAGTTCCATTTTCAGATTCCTGAGATACCTCCATACTGTTTTCCATAGTGGCTGCACTAATCTGCAGTCCCACCAACAGTGCACTAGCGTTCCCTTTTCTCCACATCCGCGCCAGCATTTGTTGTTTGTTGATTTATTGATAATAGCCATTTTGACTGGAGTGAGGTGGTATCTCATTGTGGTTTTTATTTGCATTTCTCTGATGGTTAGTGAGGTTGAGCATTTCTTCATATGTCTGTTTGCCATCTGTATGCCCTTTTTAGAAAAATATCTCTTCAAGTCCTCTGCCCATTTTTAATTGGGTAGTTTGTTTTTTTGGAGTTGAGTTGAGTGTTTTTTTTATAAATTTGTGACATTAACCCCTTATCAGATATATCATTGGCAAATACCTTTTCCCATTCATTGGGATCCCTTTTTGTTTTATTGATGGTTTCCTTTGCTGGGAAAACACTCTTTAGTTTGATGTAATCCCACATGTTTATTTTTTCTCTTCCCTCTCATGAGGGGATATGTCCACAGGTTTTCTTTAATGAAGTGATCACTTCAATAGGGCCTGGAGGAAATGTGCGTGGGAAACCAGTTTGGCGAAAGTACTCACATGTGTACTCACCTGTGTGTTCAGATAAGAGAACACACCAGAGCTGGACCATGGACCCCAGATCCAGACCTCTAAATGGACCATTGTCCCACATAGCCAGACACTAGGGCCTGAGTAGGACACCTTACCAGGGACCCTGGACCCTAATCTCCAACCCTGACCCTCCCTTCCCGCCTTCCCTTCCAGAGATGGTCATTTTTTGTGTCTCTATGTCTCTTGTGTCGTTGGTCCTGACAAGGAAATACCACAGTGACAGAAAGCCTTTGGCTTCCTTGGTCAAGCTGTAAAAAGGCTTTTTGGTTTGAGTAGCTATTAAAATCCTACCATCAGTGGCCAGAGTATTTTGAATTGGAAAAACTTCTAAATTGGAAAATGTGTTAGAGAACTCTCATAACAAAGCTGTTTTTTTGGACCCTAGAGATAGACCACATGTTTAATACTAACGGATACAAGGAAATTTAACTATTCTTAAGATTTTGAATTAGTTCTTCAGCTTCTTGGGTCTTAATAGATGCTAATGTCAACATTAGATTTAAAATACGCAGAAGAGAAAATCAAGAGATGTGTAAGTGTTAAAAATCTTTACGGAGATTTAAGATTTTGAGAACTGGTATGTTGAAACTGGCTTGAAAGGATTTAATAACCAATCAGAAACCTGAGAAAAATGGAAGCTGATTTTTCAGTCCGATAGACGTGAGAAAGTCTCAGCATCACCCTGGACCCTCTGCTGAGTAGATCTGAAATGGAAACAGAGCCCACAACTGTCCCAGGCCCGCTGAGGTAAATAAAATAAAAATTTCAAAGGGGCAGTTTTAACAATACAAGCCTCCCCTTTCCAGCCTGGCTCCCCTTTCCCAGCCTCCTGAAAGACTATGAAGCACAAATAAAACCCTGAGCACAATCCCCTTAGCAGTAGACAGGAAGACTCCATGCAGGAGCCTCACAAAACTTTACCTGCCAGGTGTGTTTAGCTTTTCCCGAATTACGTGTAAATCTCCCATTTTTACGTCTAAAGCCTAAGAGCCAACTGCCACCTTTGTCTAAAATGTTATATTTACCTGATTTCTCCTCACTGTCTTTGGAATTTGTGTGTGTGTGTGTGAATTCTAGGTGCTCATAGATTACAATTCCTGGTCTCTGTCAGCAGTTGGACAGAAGATAGCAGGGGTGCGAGGCCTTTGTCTGCTTTCTGAATTTAGGTAGGCAGAAAAAGTATCTGTGCAGCTACTTCCTGCACCTAGAGACTCGAGGGTTTTCTGTATTCTTTCCTCCCTGAGATGTTCTTTATTCTTTCCTCCCAGAGATGTTCTTTGTTTCTTGTGTCTGTGTCTTGCGTATCCTTTGCCCTAAGAAGGAACTACCATGGGGACAGAACACAGGCACAGGCTCCAGTAAGACTGTCATTGGAGCCGGCCCCACTGGCTGGGGAGTTAAGTGTTTCTCTCCAGACCCGTGTCTGCAGAGACAAACTTTGCTGTGGGTCCCTCTCTAAAAGTCTCTTTAGGTTTTTCTTTCCTTCTTGTTCTGAGTCCTGGGAGCTTGGCTTTGTGACCAAGGAAGCTAATCCTCTTTGGTCCCCGCCTTCGGCCAGGTGCACTTACTCCATTGCACCTGGTGGCCAGTGAGATAAGCTGGGGTTCCCAGTGCACCTCTGCCTGGCTGTGCCAGCTCCCAGGGGACTGTGTTCTGAGGGGCCTCTGCCCATAAGGGGCATCTGTCCCCCCCAGCCTTCCTTACCCTTTAGTGCTGGTCAGATCCCGGTCTAGTAGCACCTGCTCGGGGCCACAGATTAGTGGGTTTGGGGCTGGAGGTGCCTCACATTTTGTGGGAGACCTGAGACACTCTGTCCACCCCACCATCCCTACTGCCTATGTGATGAAGGTCTGTGCTTTGTCTGACTGTCTTTGGGGGTGACCCTTTGGCTCTGGGAGGGCTGCTTCCTCTGCACTCGGTGTGGAGGGGCCTCTGGCTTCCTGGCCTGAGCTGTACAGAGGCTGCTTGGTGTCTCACTATTTAGACCTCACTGTCCACATCAAGACGATGGGTCCTTGGAATGGGGAAAACTTATAAATTTACATTGTGTTATAGAACTCTTGTGACAACCAGCTGTTTTCTTGGTAAAACATCGTGTGTGTTCTCTATAGTTGTTACTAACTCTGTTAATTTGTGATCTCTGTGTGAAACCAGTTTGTGTTTGTGTGTGGTAAGACGTTTTGTAGCTCCGTACGGTGTTACCAGTTTGTGATATTTGATTGGCTTGAACAAGTTAAATGATTATATAAAGTAAGAAATAAAATACAAACAAACAGAAATACTTTATGATCTGGTGAAATAGTTGATGTTAAAGCTGGTTTTAGTTTGGTTTGATTACACAGTCATGCGTTTGAAAATTATCAGCACAAAATACAATTTTTTCTAACTGGGTTTATAAAAATTAGTTATCTGTTAAAAATATGTCAAGAAAATAGCTTTGGTCATTACTGACTTTGAAATCTCAAAGTTTTAACTACTATATCAAATAGGTACAATTAAAATAAAAGGTAAACTTTTAGGTGATAATTACATTGTATATATACATTGAAAAGATTTTCCAGGTGTCTTTGGTAATTGGAAATGATAAAGTTTTATCCTATAAATTAAATGATGCATCATTATTGAATGTCTAGAGCATTTCCAAGTAGCAGAATAATGACACACTAAGTACTGAACATTGATTTATCAACTTTTTTGCTATTTATTGTAGATGAACTAAATATTTTTGGGTGTATTAGTAAACATGTCTTCTGCCACGTTAGAATTTTTGTGCTAAGAGGAAACATATTTCTAGAAGTTATGAAATATGTTCATAATTGCATCAAGCTAAAGAATCCTGGTGTAGCTGCAGGATTGGTCACTTAGTTTCCACTGCTGATTAAGATGGACATTTGAATTGTTTAAGTCTCTGCTATTGTGAAGAGCGCTTCTGTGGATTCATGTATCCACCTTTAACAACTGTTTTCAATTTTGGGGGTATATTTCTAGAAGTGGGTCTGTGGAGCCACATGGGCATTTTTTTGTGGGGTGGAAATTTCCAAGTGTTGTATGCAGAAGCCACACCATTGTAATTTTTCACCTTCAATGTTTAAGGGTTCTAATTTTTCTACATTGTTGCTGCTGTTTGTTAGTTTTAGTTTCTGGATTATAGCCCTTCTGGTACTATGTGAGGGGGTATCACATGTGGTTTTCATTTGCATTTGCATCAGGACTGAGGATGTGGAACATCTTACTGTGCTTGTTGACACTTTGCAGGTCTCCTCTGGACAAGGTTCTATTCAATTCTATTTTAAAATGTTAGTCATTTTCTTTTTTTGTTCTTGAGTTGTAAAAGTTCTTTGTCTCCTGGATAGCAGACTATTATCAGATATATAATGCGTACGTATTTGGTTCCATTTTATGGCGTGTCTTTTCGCTTTCTGGATTGCTTATTTTGATGCATGTATGTTTTTAATTTTGAGGAAGTCTAATTTATCTTTTTTTTGTTGTATGTGCTGTCATATCTAAGAAACCATCGCTAATCCAAGGTCGTGACAATGTATCTCCACGTTTTGTTTGAGAGTTTATACTTTTACTGCCTGTATTTAAGCCCTTCATGTATTTTAAGTTTTGTGTGTGGTGTGAGGTTGGGGTCCAATTTCATTTCTCTTCATTTGGATGGTCATTTGCCCAGTACCATTTGTTGGAAAACCCTTCTTTCCCCAATGTCAGGGTGTCTGGCCTTTGTGGGTCTGGACATGGCCCTGCGACCACCTTCCTGCATGGGAGCAGTACAACTGCGGCTGAGTTTCTATTTGACGCCAACAGCATGGTAGGATATAACATGCGTGCATACATCCACCTGAAACCTTGACTCCGACGCCGAACGCCGAAACGTGGCCTCACCTCGCCTGTAACTACTCATCCTGAACGCATGAAATACCTAAATCATGTGGTGGGACAACTGGACATTTCATTACAGAAAGTTTTAGTTCAGAAACTGGTGGCAGTCCTCTCAAATATTGAAAGGGGTGAGGTCCTTAAAAGATGATAATTGATATTGATTGTGACAAGACTGCCAAAAATGACAGTCCACTCAGAGAAAAGGCTCAGAAAGGTCTCCAAAATGAAACTCGTTCTGTGTTCAGACAGATCACAGCTACAGTGACATTCCTGCCACTATTGGAAGTTTCTTGTTCATTTGATCTACTGATTTATACAAATATTAGGTTGTGCCTGAAAAATGGGAAGAGTCAGGACTATAGTTGATCACCAATTGTGAGCACATCTGCCTTCCTGCCTCACTGCCATTATCCAGAGTAAATCGCATGGTGGCCTACAGACTCCCTGGTAATGCCTGAAGATGAGAACACTAACGTAAATCCTCAGATGTGCTTCTCCTGAAACCAAGTCAACTGTAGTTCATATATTTTATAGCTTAACTTTTAGATGGGGGAAAACTTAACATACTTTACAGGACCGTGCGTGATTGTCCCATTTTGGGGGTATCTGTTTGGCTTTCAAGGGTGTTGCCACAATTTTTTGCAAACTGTTCGAAAAAGGGACCCAGCAGATTACTTTGGCCTTGTAATGTTAATTCCTTGAAGGTGGTGACTGTAGATAGGAAAAGTTTTGGTATGAAACAAAATGCTATCCCAAGTCACACCCTTTCATCAAGTGACTTGACTCAGAATACAGGTAGGGAAGTATTTAAAGATGAAACACAGTAAATGAAGTCTGAATACTCAGAATCTTGGTTTAGGTCCTAAAGTATCTGATAATACATAGATAACAAAATATTGCTATTCAGTCCTTTTGCCATTTATTTCATTTATATAGTAACCATACTGAAAAGAAATCTCCAATTATCGGATTGTAATTTATACAAATTACACTCACAAAACTAATATTTGTAGCGTTTAAATTCCAGTCATAGAGCACTTTTAAAAATGTCTTTCTGAGGGTGGCCTGTTAGCTCACTTGGTTAGAGCATGGTGCTGCTAACACCGAGGTTGCTGGTTAAATCCCCACATGGGCCACTGTGAGCTGCGCCCTCCTTAGCAAAAAAAAAAAGGAACAGAAAAAATAGAAAAAAAGCGTATTTCTGTGTTTTATAAATTAAAGTTGTAAATGACAATGATAAATTTCATGTGTATGTTCAAAAATAATCTACTGATTTAGACCGACGGGTTTATTTCTGGGTCCTCAATACAATTCCATTGATCTCTATGTATATCTCTATGCCAGTGTCACCATGTTTTCCTTACTGTGGCTTTGTACTAATTACGAATTACGTTTGGGAAGGGTGAGCCTCCAACCTGATTTTGTTTTTGAAGATCCTTATGGCTCTTTTCTTCCCTGGAAATTTGCTGTGAATATTAGGATCAGCTTGCACGTTTTTCCACAAAGGCCTTGGGGCCTTTTCACAGGAATGACACTGAATCCTTACATCGCATCTGTTCTGTTGCCATCCTAACAATTTCCATCACCATGCGATGGCCTCACGTTTATGTAGGTAGTTTCCTTTAATTTCTTTCAGCAAACAAAGACATTATGTTTTGTAATTTTCAGTGTAGAAGCCTTGCACTATTCCTAAGTATTTTATCAACGTTGATGTGATTTAAAATGGAATTGTGTTCTTAAATTCTTTTTTAGATTACTCCTTGCTAGCGTATACAAATATAACAGATTCCTGTGTATTGATATTTTGTCATTTAACGTTGAATTACTTTACAGTAATAATAATTTTTTTGTTGATTCTTTTGGAAGTTATGTATTTCAGATGCGACTTGTCATCTGTGCATAGACAGTTTCAGTTCTTCCTTTCACATAGAGAACATCACTACAACTCTATAAGGGACATAGATCTGTGTCTTCTGTCTTTGGGACCTGCTTCTGATTTGACTGGTTAGGGGCTAGTAGTGTCCCCACAGGGCTAGGGTTGGGGCTGAGGGGCAGTGTGGTGCTGAGTCAGGGGTTAAAGTTAAGATTGTGGGTTACAGTTTGGTTATGGTTTATGTGTAGTGTTTATGGCTACATGTATGTTATATGGTTTATGAGATTGATTATGGATTACATGTATGGTTTATGGCTATGTGTTTTTGGTTATAGTTTATAGTCACGGTTTATGGATATGGTTCATAGTTTGTGGTTTCTGGAGATAGTTTAGTATTACGTTGAGGGTTTAGGTTACGGTTTATGCTGTTGGTTATGGTTTATGGTTGTAAGGTTTTACGTTTATGTTAAGGTTTAGATTTAGGCTTAGGGCTAAGGGTTTAGTGTTTAGGTTTTACAGGTTAGGTGTTTGGTTTGGGGTTAGGGTTAGGGCTCAGTGATGTGGAATCTGTTGCTTTCCTGACCCAGCATCTGTTCTCTGGCCCCAGTCCAGCACCTCAGCTTCCAGGGAACTCAGTGGCTTCCAGTCCTACCTGACATATCAAAATCAAGACTTCCTGGGTGCAGGATATGAGGACACTGGGTAGGGATCGATCTCAGGGGAACTTCCAAACTGCTTTGTCCCCTTTCCTTCCCTGTCCCAGGAGAGGGAACTCCAGAGCAATGTGACGAGAATAAGTGGGAAGATGAGGTCCTGGATGGATCATTGCTTAGTATTTTCCTTATTTTAGGGTCCATTTTGTTCATGGAAATCACCCATTTCGACGCAATAGGTGTATCTTAACTTTAGTTTTACTTTCTCCTCTCTTTCCAGAATTGTTACAATCAACGTACACATGTTGATGCATGACTGTTCACTGAAGTCTGTATTTTATTCAGATTCCTGCTTTCAGGCCCAGTCTCAGTGCTGACACCTCTGTCCGTCAAAGCCCGCACCAGACAGGTTAATGGTGACAGCTGGGGGTACCTGGTGAGTGAACTGGGGTGTTATGATAGGAAATGAGACCAGGAGAAGAACATGAGGCCTGATAAAGTCGCAACACTGTGCTGATGACAGAGACTTTCCTCTCCAGCCCCAGTGAAGCTGCTGGTGGTTGTAGGCACAGGAAGTGACGGGGTTAGACCCCACCTTAGTTAGAAAGATGGAGCTGGTCCCAGTGTGCAGGTTGCCCTGGAGGAGGGAAGGACGGCAGCAGGGAGACCCGTGAGAAGAGCGGTGAGAGGCGCTCTGGCCTGAGCTGAGACAAGGGCCTTGAATTTGGAGATGAGCAGGGTTTGAAGACCAGGGAGGGGCTGTGGTGAGCGCTGCCCTGTGGACGAAGCTGGCACAGATGCCAGAGTCAGCACTCAGGGGACTGGCTGTGTGGACACCAACAGGAGAGCGCATTCTGCCACCAGGAGACTATCTGCTAATAGTCCTTCTATTTGCTCATAGATCCTTCCAGCCCATGGAGGTAGAGAAAGGACTGAGAAGGGAAGAGGGAGGGGGAGTGAGGGACCATCTACTGTGGGGCAGGAGCTGACCTGCATCACCTCACTGATCTCACAGCCACCCTGAGAGGGAGCCGTTATCCCCACCTGACAGGTGAGGACACTGACTTCCCATGTCTTTGTCTGAAGTCACACAGCTAGTGCTTGGAGGAGACAGAAGCCAGCTCTGCACCTGTCTGAGGCTCACGCACCCCTCCATAGGGAAGGTGTCACCCCAGACTCCATTCTGAGCAGCCAGGAAGCTCTTGTCAGTTGTGACCTCAGAGGAAGGGAAGATGGGGAGAAGCTCCCTCATGTCAGATCCTTCCTTCCAGACAACCTCACAGCTAATAGCTCACCAATGGTCGACTACCTCCTAGCCATCAGCCTCATTCCGCAGATCCATGGGGAGCATGCACACTGCATTTTTCCCCGACCCCAAGACACTTCCTCGGTTTTTCTCACATTCCCTAAGCTCCAGGAAACTTGGTCCATCTCAAACACCTGAACCTGTCAGACGTTGACAAACTGGGAAAGAGCCTTGCCACCATCTTCTCACCACATCCACAGCAGCAATTGCTGGATCACCCCTCCTGCTTTCATTTGTCTCAGCTGCAAAAACAGCTGAACCCCCTGTCCTGCCACTCCACCCAGGCTCCGTGATATGGCACCTGATTTCCACTCCACCTCGTTTTGACTTTGTAACATCCTGCAGGAAAAACTCAGAGACTAACGAACTGTGATCCCTACCCTCTCCTCTTTTCCTCATTGCGTGAACCACACAACTCCAACCTCACTCCAGCCCCTTCTCTCTCCCTCCAAATCCTCTCCGTTATCTCTACCTTTCTCCTTATCTCTACTTGTCCATTTTAGAGCTCCTTTTCTTTGATTCCATCACCTGATTTTCAACCCAAGAAGACTTGAGTCCCATTATTGTCTTTATTATATGACTCTTCCCTCTCATAACACTTTGCCTACCATTACCCCTTATCTCTACCCAGCTCACAAGCTAATTCTTCATCTTCCATATATGCTTGCCTGCTCACCAATTGTACAGGGACTTACATCCTAGGTTTCCTTTCTCCAGATATTGAGATCACCCCCAATAGTCAATTTCTACCTCTCCCCACATATACTCTCATGCACCAAAGATGGTCGTTCTCCTTATCCGCTTTTAGTGTCACTGAACATCTCTGTGGGAGTAAGGAAAGGAACGGCAGGGCTAGGAGTCTCCTTACATGAATTTCAAACCCTGCCACAGGATCTCAGCCAGGCCCAGAATCACAGACACCACCTCAGGAACCAAGTGGCGATCCGAGTTTACAGCTAAGAGTGGCTCTTGATTTGTTCTCCTCATAGGGCCTTTAACTATTATCTTTTATGGTCCTAGCCTTTGGTCTTTGCCTCTTCCACCTTTTCACCCAATTCCTGCAGAGCCTACTCCAGGTGTGCACAAATGGAGCTGTCCATAAAATGCTTCACCTACAACAACATTACCAGCCCCTTCCACAACGTCTCCCTCCTCTCTCCACCTTCATTCAGCCTGAAGAAACTACAGAATAGAGACACGGTGGCCTTTCTACATTTTAATAACAAACAAGTCTGGAAGGGTAGGTCTCTGAATGTTAGAGACCTTCATTTAATGTTAGGTCTCAGAGACCTTGACTTACAGACAGAGCCATGTTGGCTGACCTACACAAACAGAGCCATGCTTGTAACAACAAAAAATACCACAAAAGAGCTACTAGCTTGCTGTCATTCAACATTTCATGTTCAAACAATGCTATCCTGTCTGCACAGCCCCTATAAAAACCTCCTCATCCCCTCTTCAGGACTGGAAGTCTCCTTTAGACATGCAGTCCGGATTGTAGCCATCTTTTGCACAGCCAATATACTGTTGCTCTCTTACAATAAAGCTTTCTTAAGTTGCCTGACTGTGTGCATTCCATTTCCAGCCAACCTATCAAAGAATACAAGTGATTCTCAAGTGACTTTTATATAAATCATGTTGTAATAACATTGGTTTGGAAAGTTTGGTTGAAATATGCTCTAGATTTGAGAGCTGAGGATTTTTCAGTGTAAAGGAATATGCCCCGCAATGTTTGTCTTCAACTTAGAAAAGCAGTCTTTTCTTATATAAGAGCTTATGAAATGAGCTATTTCACTGTCTGCCTCTATTGCTAAAAATCTTTCTTGGTGATTTAGCATTACATTTGGTAACCTATAATATGGAATGCATATGATTCTTTCCTATCTATATCTACGCATCTATGTACGTACGTATCTATCTATGTGTGTGTATCTGACATTTAAATAGATACCCACACATGCATGTGTATATACTCATAAACACACAAAAGAATGTAAAGAAAAACATATTCACACTTATTTGTCTTACCCATCATTTTATGGTTCTAACAGATTACTTGCTATATATTGCAAACAAAATATCTCCAAATATGTGGTAAAAGATCATAGGTTTACAATAAAGAACTAACTATACGTGTCTGTCTCAATCTTGCCCTTCCTGTACAAGTCCAACACATGCCCTCCATCAGTTTTTCTTTTTGAGTTCTTTGGGTGATTAATGTTTATTCTCCAAATACTGCTTCTGTATCTAAACGTTATTCTGCAATTGATGTTATATTTTAACTATTGCCTTCCCCATATGATAGATGAGGATGATCTCCCTTACATCCCCTATCTACTCTTTTGGGTAATTTATTGAATCACTATTCTGATTTGTCAACTATGCAAATTCAAACAAGATACGTACACCTGCATTTCCTATCCCACAAACCAGAGCCAAAATCTCTTGACTTCACATTTCGTTAAGATGAGGACACCTGTAAGGCTCAGGAGGAGGCTGACGGTCGGTAAGTACATGAGTTCTCTCCCTACCCAAGAAGGGTGCTAGAATTCCATTCCCTACTCTGTAGGTCCATTGCTGTGACTCCTCTGCCCCACAAAAAGGAAGTTCTGTCATGAAATTTAAATGAATTTTCTGTCTTTCATGAATTTATTACATCTGGAATATTTTTCTAAGCTCTCAATAATTATATATTCCATTGAATCTGATTTTTATCTCTGGACCACATTTTCCAAAAATCTGATCTTCTACTGGTTTTCTTGGTACTTATACTAACTCATTTCAGTATTTCCTGGATTCCTTAGTGTCCTCAAATTCATACATTTTGACATACATTTATACATGTAAATAGCTTCTAATATTTTAATATTTTAGATTTAGAGAAGAGCTACAAAAATAGTACACAGTGCCCTTATTTCCATTAGCTAGAATTTCCTAATGTTAGCATGATCAAAATTAAGAAGTAAACATTTTACCAGAGGGTAAGGGGGGAGGGGAGTGGTAGATAAGGGTAAAAGGGATCAAATATATGGTGATGGAAGGTGAACACACAATGGAATTTATAGATGATGTAATACAGAATTGTACACCTGAAATCCATGTAACTTTACTAACAATTGTCACCCAAACAAACTTCAATTAAAAAAAAGAAATAAACATTGGTACAATACTGTTTTCTAAACTCGAGACTTTATTTGGATTTCACCAGTTTCCCCTAAAGTGTTGTCTTTCTGTTTCAAGATCCAGTCCAATCCAATCTTTGATTGCCATAGTTCTCCTCTAATCTGTAATAGTTCCTCAGATTTTCCTTGACTTTCAAGACTTTGACACATGTTAAGCGTAATTCTCAGCTGTTTTATAGGCAGCTCCTCAATTTTGATTTTGTCTGATATATCCTTATAAGTACAATACAGTTATGGGTTTTTGAGATGACTATCAGAGAGGTGACACGCCCTTCTCACTGCACAATTTCAGGGAGGGCATGATGTAAATCTGTATTATTACTGGTTATGTTAAACTTGGTCATTTTATTAACGTAATGTCTACCATGTTTTTTCATTGAGAAGTTCCCTTTTCCCCCTCGATAAATAATATTTAATGGAGATACTTTACGACTGAAAGATACTATTTTTCCTTAAATTTTTGACCTGCTGATTTTTTTGTTAAATCTTATCCAGATATCATATCCTTCAAGGCAGCATGCTGATCCTCTTAGTAATTCAAGTACTTCCCTGCCCCTCAACTAAGGATAGATTGTCTTGTTCTCTTCTCCAGCTGCAATCTCTTTTCACTAGTATTCTAAGAGCAAAGTGTTTGGTTCCCCTGCCCCACAGATCAAGGCTCCTATTCAAAAGAGGAGGTAGAGAGAAAGTGTCCCAGTGGAGTTCAATGCTCCTTCTACAGAGGCGCTCTTCCCCATCACGTTTTTCACCAGGAGAAGCATTTCTTAGGATTCTCCAGCTCTTGTGTGAGTGCCTCCCAGGGTTCATGGAGAAAAAACCATGCGAAAGGATGCAGATTTCATTTCCCTGTGATTTGTTCCCAAGTTCTGATATCTCTCTCATTATTTTCAGGCTCACTCATATTCTTTCACTTATATTCAAATATCTGATTGTACACATTTAAGAACAAAGAAACAAAAATATTTATTGCAAGCTCTATCTGTGGAGAAGGGGCTTGTGCATGACAGGCCCCACCTCAGAATGAGCATTTAAGACATAAGACAAAAATTCCTTCAGACCCTTTTTTCCTTTACTTTGCCTTCCACAATATCAGAAATTAAGTTTTTACACTATAAGTTTTGCTCTATTCCACTCCTACTAAAAAATCTTTTCATAGCCCTCTGTTGGTGAGGCGAGGCGAGGCGAGGCAAAAAAGCCATGACGTGACATCTCATTGTGATTTTCATTTTCATTTCTGTGATAATTAGTGATGTTGAGTATTTTTTCATATGTCTATTAGCCATCTGTATGTCCTTTTTGGAGAAATGTCTATTCAGGTCCTCCGCCCGTTTTTTAATTGGATTGTTTGTTTTTTTGTTGTTGAGTTGTATGAGTTCCTTACGTATTTTGGGTATTAGTCCCTTATCAGAGGTGTTGTTTACAAAAGTCTTCTCCCATTTGGTTGGTTGCCTCTTTATTTTGCCAATGGTTTCTTTTGCTGTGCAGAGGCTCTTTAGTTTGCTATAGTCCCATTCATTTATTTTAGCTTTTACTTCCCTTGCCTTTGGAGTCAAATTCATAAAATGCTCTTTGAACCCAAAGCCCATAAGTTTAGTACCTATGTTTTCTTCTATGCAATTTACTGTTTCAGATCTTATATTTAGGTCTTTGATCCGTTTTGAGTAATTTTGCTACATGGTGACAGATAACAGTCTAGTTTCATTCTTTTGCACCTGGCTTTCCAACTCTCCCAGCATCATTTATCGAAGAGGCTGTCTTTTCTCCTTTGCACGTTTTTGGCTTCTTTGTCAAAAATCATCTCCCCATATTTATGTGGGTTTATTTCTGGGTTTTCAATTCTATTCCATTGGTATAGGTGCTCCGATGTTCATTGCAGCACTGGAAACAACCAAAGTGTCCTTCGGTAGATAAATGGATAAAGAAATTGTGGTGTATATACACAATGGAATGCTATTCTGCCATAAGAAAAGATGAAATAGTGCCATTTGCGACAACATGGATGGAACTTGAGATTATTATGCTAAGCAAAATAAGTCAGACAGAAAAAGTCGAGAACTATATGATTCCACTGATATGTGGGATCTGAAAGCAACAAAGAACAAGACAGACAAATAAACAAAAACTCATAGACACACACAATAGTTTAGTGGTTACCAGAGGGTAAGCAGGGAGATGGGTGGTAGATGAGGGTAAAAGGATCAAATATGTGGTGATGGAAGGAGAAGTGACTCTGGGTGGTATCACACAATGTGATATATGGATGATGTAATACAGAAATGTACCCTTGTATAGAGCATATAAAATGTATCACATATGTCGGATTGAGGTGTGCAAAACAAGTTGTTTACTGGTAGGAACAGGACTATGGCTGCACATGTGTGAGACTGATAAGAGTAAAGTGAAAGTAAACGTGTTTATGTTTAGAGCATAAACATGTAAGTCAGCATGATTATATTTATGTGTGAAACTGAGCATAACAAAATTGAGTGGTAAACGTGTTCACTAAAACAACTTCTGGTTCTCACCTAAGAGGAAACAAGTCCAAGGAAGAGAGGACAAAAGCAGAGTTCAAGAGCAATACTATGAGTGGTCTGACTGGGAGCAAAGACCCTCTGCGAGGCTCTGAACCAGACAGTCCGGAATGATCCACTGCGATGTTCCTCTGGGAAATCCGACAGTCCTCTGTGGGGTGCAAGCCACAATACTCCGGGACTCTCTGAAGTTCTTCCTTGCAAGACCATCTTGCCTCAGACCTGTCCGGGGCCCTGCCGTCTCTCCTGGACCAGCGACCTTCTCCACCTCAATTGACCCTGCGACATGGTTCATTATTAAATTCTATTCTATTCTGCATAATCTTCTCTGCTTAGGAGAGCATTGGCCTCTGGAGGGACATTGGTACCAAAATAAAGCTGTGCTACTCACTCTACCTGAACCTGTGTGAAAGGACTTTGTTCCCAACTTACGTCACGAGTACCACACAGTGACATACGGCCCGGTGGAGGGGTTAATGTCCTCTTGACTTTCGGGAAGAGACTGAAATGTCACTTACAGGCACTCATGACAACCCTTGAAACCTATGTAATTTTATTTTATTTATTTTATCTTATTTTTTAAATTTATTGGGGTGACAATTCTTAGTGAAATAACATAGATTTCAGGTGTACAATTCTGTATTATATCATCTATAAATCCCATTGTGTGTTCACCACCCAGAGTCAATTCTCCTTCCATCACCATATATTTCATCCCCCTTACCCTCATCTCCCTCCCCTCAACCCCTTACCCTCTGGTAACCACTAAACTATTGTCTGTATCTATGAGTTCTTGATTCTCATTTGTTTGTCTTGTTCTTTTGTTGTTTTTGGTTTATATACCACATATCAGTGAAATCATAGGGTTCTCTGCTTTTTCTGTCTGACTCATTTCGCTTAGCATTATACTCTCAAGATCCATCCATGTTGTCACAAATGGTCCTATTTCATCTTTCTTACCGCCGAATAGTATTCCATTGTGTATATATACCACAATTTATTTATCCATTCATCTATCGAAGGACATTTTGGTTGTTTCCATGTCTTGGCCACCATAAACCAAGCTGCAGTGAACATTGGAGCAACGTGTCTTTATGTGTAAATTTTTTCAAATTTTGGGGGTAGATACCCAGGGGGGGGATTGCTGGGTCATATGGTAATTCTATTCGTAATTTTTTGAGGAACCTCCACACTGCCTTCCATAGCGGCTGCACCAGTCTGCACTCCCACCAACAGTGTATGAGGGTTCCTTTTTCTCCACAGCCTCTCCAACACTTGTTAGTATTTGTCTCGTTGATGATAGCCATTCTGACTGGGGTGAGGTGATATCTCATTGTGGTTTTTATTTGCATTTCTCTGATGATTAGTGATGTTGAGCATTTTTTCATATGTCTATTTGCCATTTGTAAGTCCTCTTTAGAGAAATGTCTCTTCAGGTCCTCTGCCCAATTTTCAATTGGGTTGTTTGCTTTCTTTGTTGTTGAGCTTCATGAGTTCTTTGTATATTTTGGATATTAGCCCATTATCGGAGGCACTGTTTGCAAAAATCTTCTCCCTTTCAGTTGGTTGCCTCTATTTTGTCGATGGTTTCTTTTGCTGTGCGGAAGCTTTTAATTTCATATAGTCCCATTTGTTTATTTTAGCTTTTACTTCTATTGCCATTGGAGTCAAATTCATAAAATGCTCTTTGAACCCAAGATCCATAAGTTTAGTACCTATGTTTTCTTCTATGCACTTCATTGTGTCAGGTCTTATGCTTAAGTCTTTGATCCATTTTGAATTAATTTTGGTACATGGTGACAGATAGCAGTCCAGTTTCATTCTTTTGCACGTGGCTATCCAATTCTCCCAGCACCATTTATTGAAGAGGCTGTCTTTCCTCCATTGTATGTTTTTAGCTTCTTTGTCAAAAATTATCTGTCCATATTTATGTGGTTTTATTTCTGGGTTCTCAATTCTATTCCATTGGTCTATGTGTCTGTTTTTCTGCCAATGCCATGCTGTTTTGATTATTGTAGCCCTGTAGTACAAGCTAAAGTCAGGGAGTGCGATACCTCCAGTATTGTTCTATTTTCTTAAGATTGCTTTGGCTATTCGGGGTCTTTTGGGGATCCAAACAACTCTGATGATTTTTTGTTCTATTTCTTTAAAAAATGCCATTGGGATTTTGATGGGGATTGCATTAAATATGTATATTGCTTTGGGTAATATGGTCATTTTAACTATGTTGATTCTTCCAATCCATGAGCACGAAATGTCTTTCCATTTCTTTGTGTCTTCTTCAATTTCTTTCATAAATGTCTTATAATTTTCAGCATATAAATCCTTCACATCCTTGGTTAAGTTTATTCCTAGCTATTTTATTCTTTTTGCTTCAATTGCAAAGGGAATTGTTTTTTGTATTTCTTTTTCTGAGATTTCATTGTTAGTATATAGGAATGCAATGGAGTTTTGTACGTTGATTTTGTAGCCAGCAACTTTACTCTATTCATTGATTGTTTCTAACAGCTTTTTGGTGGAGTCTTTACGGTTTTCTATGTATAGCATGATGTCATCTGCAAAGAGTAATATTTTAACTTCTTCATTCCCAATTTGGACGCCTTTTATATCTGAGCTGAGCTGAGCTGAGCTGAGCTGAGCTGAGCTGACCTGAGCTGACCTGAGCTGAGCTGAGCTGTGCTGAGCTGTGCTGAGCTGAGCTGAGATGAGCTGACCTGAGCTGACCTGAGCTGAGCTGAGCTGTGCTGAGCTGTGCTGAGCTGAGCTGAGATGAGCTGTGCTGTGCTGTGCTGAGCTGTGCTGAGCTGAGCTGAGCTGAGCTGAGCTGAGCTGTGCTGAGCTGTGCTGAGCTGACCTGAGCTGAGCTGAGCTGAGATGTGCTGTGCTGTGCTGAGCTGTGCTGTGCTGAGCTGAGCTGAGCTGAGCTGTGCTGAGCTGTGCTGAGCTGAGCTGTGTGAAACCGTGCTGAACTGCTAGCAGGTGTTGTTTTGTGTAATGTTGAACCTTTGACTTCCTTGAGTGGTTTGTGCTCCCAGCAAGGCAAAACTTGCTACTTTGAGAACACAGAATTGACAAGGTCAGGAAGTAGGGAGCTGGCCAGGAAACCAGCCCTTGTGTATTACCTATATTGTAACTATTAGATTGCATACAGTTCTGTTACTTTTTTGAGGCCCAGAGTATATAAGCTGCAAAAATAAACTTGGGGTGAGGCATTCTACTTAGAACTGAGGCATTCTACTTAGAACTGCAGGAGTCTACTTAGAATTGCCTGCCCTCCCGATCCCATCTTTGTTGCTCTTCTTTTTTTCTCAATCCTCACTCCCCACTTCAGGGACTGTTCCTCTCGTCGGCAGGCACCCACACTGAGCTGTGCTGAGCTGAGCTGAGCTGTGCTGAGCTGAGCTGAGCTGTGCTGTGCTGAGCTGAGCTGAGCTGAGCTGTGCTGAGCTGAGCTGAGCTGTGCTGAGCTGAGTTGTGCTGTGTTGAGCTGAGCTGAGCTGTGCTGTGCTGAGCTGTGCTGAGCTGTGCTGAGATGAGCTGTGATGAGATGAGCTGTGCTGAGCTGAGCTGAGCGGAGCTGTCCTGTGCTGTGCTAAGCTGAGCTGAGCTGAGCTGTGAAGAGCTGAGCTGAGCTGTGCTGAGCTGAGCTGAGCTGAGCTGAGCTGTGCTGAGCTGAGCTGAGCTGTGCTGAGCTGAGTTGTGCTGTGTTGAGCTGAGCTGAGCTGTGCTGTGCTGAGCTGTGCTGAGCTGTGCTGAGCTGTGCTGAGATGAGCTGTGATGAGATGAGCTGTGCTGAGCTGAGCTGAGCGGAGCTGTCCTGTGCTGTGCTAAGCTGAGCTGAGCTGAGCTGTGCTGTGCTGTGCTGTGCTGAGCTGTGCTGAGATGAGCTGTGCTGAGCTGTGCTGAGCTGAGCTGAGATGAGCTGTGATGAGATGAGCTGAGCTGTGCTGAGCTGAGTTGTGCTGTGTTGAGCTGAGCTGAGCTGTGCTGTTCTGAGCTGTGCTGAGCTGTGATGAGCTGTGCTGAGATGAGCTGTGATGAGATGAGCTGTGCTGAGCTGAGCTGAGCGGAGCTGTCCTGTGCTGTGCTGAGCTGAGCTGTGCTGTGCTGAGCTGTGCTGAGCTGTGCTGAGATGAGCTGTGCTGAGCTGTGCTGAGCTGAGCTGAGCGGACCTGTCCTGTGCTGTGCTGAGCTGAGCTGAGTTGAGCTGAGCTGTGCTGAGCTGTGCTGAGCTGAGCTGAGCTGTGCTGTGCTGAGCTGAGCTGAGCTGTGCTGTGCTGAGCTGTGCTGAGCTGTGCTGAGATGAGCTGTGATGAGATGAGCTGTGCTGAGCTGAGCTGAGCGGAGCTGTCCTGTGCTGTGCTAAGCTGAGCTGAGCTGAGCTGTGAAGAGCTGAGCTGAGCTGTGCTGAGCTGAGCTGAGCTGAGCTGAGCTGTGCTGAGCTGAGCTGAGCTGTGCTGAGCTGAGTTGTGCTGTGTTGAGCTGAGCTGAGCTGTGCTGTGCTGAGCTGTGCTGAGCTGTGCTGAGCTGTGCTGAGATGAGCTGTGATGAGATGAGCTGTGCTGAGCTGAGCTGAGCGGAGCTGTCCTGTGCTGTGCTAAGCTGAGCTGAGCTGAGCTGTGCTGAGCTGAGCTGAGCTGTGCTGAGCTGAGTTGTGCTGTGCTGAGCTGAGCTGTGCTGTGCTGAGCTGTGCTGAGCTGTGCTGAGATGAGCTGTGCTGAGCTGTGCTGAACTGAGCTGAGATGAGCTGTGATGAGATGAGCTGAGCTGTGCTGAGCTGAGTTGTGCTGTGTTGAGCTGAGCTGAGCTGTGCTGTTCTGAGCTGTGCTGAGCTGTGATGAGCTGTGCTGAGATGAGCTGTGATGAGATGAGCTGTGCTGAGCTGAGCTGAGCGGAGCTGTCCTGTGCTGTGCTGAGCTGAGCTGTGCTGTGCTGAGCTGTGCTGAGCTGTGCTGAGATGAGCTGTGCTGAGCTGTGCTGAGCTGAGCTGTGCTGAGCTGAGCTGAGCTGTGCTGAGCTGAGCTGAGCTGTGCTGAGCTGAGCTGAGCTGTGCTGAGCTGAGTTGTGCTGTGTTGAGCTGAGCTGAGCTGTGCTGTGCTGAGCTGTGCTGAGCTGTGCTGAGCTGTGCTGAGATGAGCTGTGATGAGATGAGCTGTGCTGAGCTGAGCTGAGCTGTGCTGTGCTGAGCTGTGCTGAGCTGTGCTGAGATGAGCTGTGGTGAGCTGAGCTGAGCTGAGCTGAGCTGTGCTGAGATGAGCTGAGCGGAGCTGTCCTGTGCTGTGCTGAGCTGAGCTTAGCTGAGCTGTTCTGAGCTGAGCTGAGCTGTGCTGAGCTGAGTTGTGCTGTGTTGAGCTGAGCTGAGCTGTGCTGTGCTGAGCTGTGCTGAGCTGTGCTGAGATGAGCTGTGATGAGATGAGCTGTGCTGAGCTGAGCTGAGCGGAGCTGTCCTGTGCTGTGCTAAGCTGAGCTGAGCTGAGCTGTGAAGAGCTGAGCTGAGCTGTGCTGAGCTGAGCTGAGCTGAGCTGAGCTGTGCTGAGCTGAGCTGAGCTGTGCTGAGCTGAGTTGTGCTGTGTTGAGCTGAGCTGAGCTGTGCTGTGCTGAGCTGTGCTGAGCTGTGCTGAGCTGTGCTGAGATGAGCTGTGATGAGATGAGCTCTGCTGAGCTGAGCTGAGCGGAGCTGTCCTGTGCTGTGCTAAGCTGAGCTGAGCTGAGCTGTGCTGTGCTGAGCTGTGCTGAGCTGTGCTGAGATGAGCTGTGCTGAGCTGTGCTGAGCTGAGCTGAGATGAGCTGTGATGAGATGAGCTGAGCTGTGCTGAGCTGAGTTGTGCTGTGTTGAGCTGAGCTGAGCTGTGCTGTTCTGAGCTGTGCTGAGCTGTGATGAGCTGTGCTGAGATGAGCTGTGATGAGATGAGCTGTGCTGAGCTGAGCTGAGCGGAGCTGTCCTGTGCTGTGCTGAGCTGAGCTGTGCTGTGCTGAGCTGTGCTGAGCTGTGCTGAGATGAGCTGTGCTGAGCTGTGCTGAGCTGAGCTGAGCGGACCTGTCCTGTGCTGTGCTGAGCTGAGCTGAGCTGAGTTGAGCTGAGCTGTGCTGAGCTGTGCTGAGCTGAGCTGAGCTGTGCTGTGCTGAGCTGAGCTGAGCTGTGCTGTGCTGAGCTGTGCTGAGCTGTGCTGAGATGAGCTGTGATGAGATGAGCTGTGCTGAGCTGAGCTGAGCGGAGCTGTCCTGTGCTGTGCTAAGCTGAGCTGAGCTGAGCTGTGAAGAGCTGAGCTGAGCTGTGCTGAGCTGAGCTGAGCTGAGCTGAGCTGTGCTGAGCTGAGCTGAGCTGTGCTGAGCTGAGTTGTGCTGTGTTGAGCTGAGCTGAGCTGTGCTGTGCTGAGCTGTGCTGAGCTGTGCTGAGCTGTGCTGAGATGAGCTGTGATGAGATGAGCTGTGCTGAGCTGAGCTGAGCGGAGCTGTCCTGTGCTGTGCTAAGCTGAGCTGAGCTGAGCTGTGCTGTGTTGAGCTGTGCTGAGCTGTGCTGAGATGAGCTGTGCTGAGCTGTGCTGAGCTGAGCTGAGATGAGCTGTGATGAGATGAGCTGAGCTGTGCTGAGCTGAGTTGTGCTGTGTTGAGCTGAGCTGAGCTGTGCTGTTCTGAGCTGTGCTGAGCTGTGATGAGCTGTGCTGAGATGAGCTGTGATGAGATGAGCTGTGCTGAGCTGAGCTGAGCGGAGCTGTCCTGTGCTGTGCTGAGCTGAGCTGTGCTGTGCTGAGCTGTGCTGAGCTGTGCTGAGATGAGCTGTGCTGAGCTGTGCTGAGCTGAGCTGAGCGGACCTGTCCTGGGCTGTGCTGAGCTGAGCTGAGCTGAGTTGAGCTGAGCTGTGCTGAGCTGTGCTGAGCTGAGCTGAGCTGTGCTGTGCTGAGCTGAGCTGAGCTGTGGTGAGCTGAGCTGAGCTGAGCAGAGCTGTGCTGTGCTGTTCTGTGCTGAGCTGTCCTGTGCTGAGCTTGGCTGAGCTGTGCTGACCTGAGTTGAGCTGAGCTGAGCTGTGCTGTACTGTGCTCTGCCGAACTAAATTTAGGTGTGCTGAGCTGAGCTAAGCTGTGCTGTGGTGAGCTGAGCTGAGCTGAGCTGAGCTGAGCTGAGCTGTGCTGTGCTGTGCTGAGCTGAGCTGAGCTGAGCTGAGCTGAGCTGAGCTGAGCTGAGCTGTGCTGTGCTGAGCTGAGCTGAGCTGAGCTGTGCTGTGCTGTGCTGTGCTTTGCTGTGCTGAGCTGAGCTGAGCTGAGCTGAGCTGAGCTGTGGTAAGCTGAGCTGAGCTGAGCTGAGCTGTGCTGTGCTGTGCTGAGCTGAGCTGAGCTGAGCTGTGCTGAGCTGAGCTGTGCTGTGCTGAGCTGAGCTGAGCTGTGCTGTGCTGAGCTGTGCTGAGCTGTGCTGATCTGAGCTGTGCTGAGCTGTGCTGAGCTCAGCTGAGCTGTGCTGTGCTGAGCTGAGCTGAGCTGTGGTGAGCTGAGCTGAGCTGAGCTGAGCTGAGCTGAGCTGTGCTGTACTGTGCTGAGCTGTTCTGTGCTGAGCTGTGCTGGGTTGAGCTGTGCTGGGTTGAGCTGTGCTGTGCTGAGCTGAGCTGAGCTGAGCTGTGCTGTGCTGAGCTGAGCTGAGCGGAGATGTCCTGTGCTGTGCTGAGCTGAGATGAGCTGAGCTGAGCTGGGCTGTGCTGAGCTGTGCTGAGCTGAGCTGAGCTGTGCTGTGTTGAGCTGAGCTGAGCTGAGCTGTGGTGAGCTGAGCTGAGCTGAGCTGAGCTGTGCTGTGCTGAGCTGTGCTGTGCTGAGCTGTGCTGGTTTGAGCTGTGCTGTGCTGAGCTGAGGTGAGCTGAGCTGTGCTGTGCTGAGCTGTGCTGAGCTGAGATGAGCTGAGCTGAGCTGTGCTGTGCTGAGCTGAGCTGAGCTGAGCTGTGGTGAGCTGAGCTGAGCTGAGCTGAGCTGAGCTGTGCTGTGCTGAGCTGTGCTGTGCTGAGCTGTGCTGGTTTGTGCTGTGCTGTGCTGAGCTGAGGTGAGCTGAGCTGTGCTGTGCTGAGCTGTGCTGAGCTGAGATGAGCTGAGCTGAGCTGTGCTGTGCTGAGCTGAGCTGAGCTGAGCTGTGGTGAGCTGAGCTGAGCTGAGCTGAGCTGAGCTGTGCTGTGCTGAGCTGTTTTGTGCTGAGCTGTGCTGGTTTGAGCTGTGCTGTGCTGAGCTGAGCTGAGCTGAGCTGTGCTGAGCTGAGCTGAGCTGAGCTGAGCTGTGCTGTGCTGAGATGAGCTGAGCTGTGGTGAGCTGAGCTGAGCTGAGCTGAGGTGTGGGGAGCTGAGCTGAGCTGAGCTGTGCTGAGCTGTGCTGTGCTGAGCTGTGCTGGGCTGAGCTGTGCTGTGCTGAGCTGAGCTGAGCTATGCTGTGCTGAGCTGTGCTGAGCAGGACAGCTCAGCTCAGCTCAGCTCAGCTCAGCTCAGCTCAGCTCACCTCACCTCACCTTAGGTCAGCTCAGCTCAGCACAGGACAGCTCAGCACAGCACAGCACAGCACAGCACAGCTCAGCTCAGCTCACCACAGCTCAGCTCAGCTCAGCTCAGCTCAGCTCAGCACAGCTCAGCTCAGCTCAGCTCAGCTCAGCACAGCTCAGCACAGCTCAGCTCACCACAGCTCAGCTCAGCTCAGCACAGCTCAGCTCAGCTCAGCTCAGCACAGCATAGGACAGCTAAGCTCAGCTCAGCTCAGCTCAGCTCACCACAGCTCAGCTCAGCACAGCACAGCTCAGCTCAGCTCAGCACAGCTCAGCTCAGCTCAGCACAGCTCAGCATAGCTCAGCTCAGCACAGCTCAGCTCAGCTCAGCACAGCACAGCTCAGCTCAGCTCAGCTCAGCTCAGCTCAGCACAGCTCAGCACAGCTCAGCACAGCACAGCTCAGCACAGGACAGCTCAGCTCAGCACAGCTCAGCTCAGCTCAGCTCAGCACAGCACAGCTCAGCTCAGCTCAGCACAGCTCAGCACAGCTCAGCTCAGCACAGCTCAGCTCAGCTCAGCACAGCACAGCTCAGCTCAGCTCAGCTCAGCTCAGCACAGCTCAGCACAGCTCAGCACAGCACAGCTCAGCACAGCTCAGCTCAGCTCAGCACAGCACAGCTCAGCACAGCTCAGCTCAGCTCAGCTCAGCACAGCTCAGCACAGCTCAGCTCAGCTCAGCTCAGCACAGCTCACCTCAGCTCAGCACAGCACAGCTCAGCTCAGCTCAGCTCAGCTCAGCTCAGCACAGCACAGAACAGCTCAGCTCAGCACAGCTCAGCACAGCACAGCTCAGCTCAGCTCAGCTCAGCACAGCTCAGCACAGCTCAGCTCACCACAGCTCAGCTCAGCTCAGCACAGCTCAACTCAGCTCAGCTCAGCACAGCATAGGACAGCTAAGGTCAGCTCAGCTCAGCTCAGCTCAGCTCAGCACAGCTCAGCTCAGCACAGCTCAGCTCAGCTCAGCTCAGCTCAGGTCAGCACAGCTCAGCACAGCACAGGACAGCTCAGCACAACACAGCACAGCTCAGCTCAGTACAGCACAGCACAGCACAGCTCAGCACAGCTCAGCACAGCACAGCTCAGCTCAGCGCAGCACAGCACAGCTCAGCCTCCATGCGTCTGTCCCAGTCCATGACCCAGCCTGTGCGTCCCTCCTTTCGCCCCCCCAACTCCCAACCCCTGTCTCTCTGGCTTCTGTCACCGCCAGGGTAGTGGCAGATGCCCCATGGAGCCACGGGTGGCGCAAAGGGGCCTCGACGTGGGTAAGGATTAACCCGTTGCCCTTGCCCGCGACGTCCTGAGGAGGCGGAGAGCAGGCGGGAGGCGTGGCAATGCTGGAGCCGGCCAGCGGGGAGAGGGGAGAGGCTCGCGGCAGGCCAAGGCAGTGCCGGTCCTTGGCACCTCGGGGTTCTTGTCACAGGGGTGACAATCTTACTGCCTGCACCAGGGCCCAGAGACAGAGGCCCCAGTTGTCCCCGGACCGCAGGCCGAGGAGACGCCCAGCCACCCCACCCCACCAGAGGCCTTTGTCTCTGCTGGCAGGCACCGCGGCCCCTCCCCCAGTGCCCTTCCTTCTTTCAGGAGAGCCCTGCGCCCTGGGTTCCCCCCGGCCAGCCGCGGCGGCCCCTGGCGCACAGCCACAAAAGAGACCCGACAAACCAGTGGAATGAGGGAGCGCCACACTTGCGTGCACGCGTGGCCCGCGCCCCGGGGCTCCAGGACTGACCACCACAGAGGAAAAGCAGGCAGGCCGGCAGGCACACAACCCACAGGAGGAGGGTGCCTGTCCCTGAGCCTCTCCTCCCGCGTGCGGGACCCCATGCGTGCCTCGGACCCCACCGGCACTCCGCAGATCCTGGAGGCCTGCCCGGGGGTCCCAGGGTGACTGCCCACCCCCCGGGCACTGCCTGCTTAACGGAGCCCAGCCCCGGGCGCCACAGCACTCCGGTCGGGGAGCTGCCACTTCAACACAGCCTCCGTGCGTCTGTCCCAGTCCGTGACCCAGCCTGGGCGTCGCCCCCAACTCCCAACCCCTGTCTGTCTGGCTTCCGTCACCGCCAGGGTAGTCGCAGAGGCCCCGTGGAGCCACGGGTGGCGCGAAGGGGCCTCGCTGTGGGTAAGGAGTAACCCGCTGCCCTCGCCGGCGACGTCCTGAGGAGGCGGGGAGCAGGCGGGAGGCGTGGCAATGCTGGAGCCGGCCAGCGGGGAGAGGGGAGAGGCTCGCCGCCTGCGCTGCCCAACAAGCTGGCGCGCGGTCACCACGCAGGCTGGGCGGCAGCTCTTGGGGCGCCAGGAGCCCGGTCCCAGCGTCTACGGCCATACCACCCTGCACGCGCCCGATCTCGGCTGATCTCGCAGCCAAGCAGGGTCGGGCCTGGTTAGTACTTGGATGGGAGACCGCCTGGGAATACCGGGTGCTCTAGGCTTTTGCCCGCCACTTCTTTTGCGGCCGCCACGCCCCTGGACCCTCTGTTGCCGCCAACACCGCCGCGGGACCCCTGGCCAGCGGGGCTGGTCGTGGGGGGGTGGGGGTGGTTAGTGGGAGCGTGGGGTCGGGGCCGCCGCCTGGACCTACAGCCTCGCAGCCCCGGCCTCACGCCAGGCGCCTCGGCCCGGTCTGCCCCCCACAGCCCCTTCTATATCTTCTTTTTTCCCCGCAAGCGCAAGTGGTCAACCGGCAGCCCTTCGCCGCGCCCACTTCGCCGCCCCCAAAGCCCAAGCCCAGGGCTGCCTGCCGGCACCCGCCTCCAAACTGCCTCGGGCGGCTTTCTCCAGCCAAGGCAGTGCGGCTCCTTGGCACCTCCGGGTCCTTACTCCTGAACCAACCCGTACCCCTGATCCTAATTCTAGCCCTACCCCGGACCCTACCCGTACCCCTACCCCTGACCCTACGCCTACCTTTACAACTGACCCAAACCCTACCCCTGAACCTACCCTATCCCTACCCCTGAGCCAACACTTACCCTGGCCAGACCCTACCCCCACTCCTACCCCTGACCCTACTTCTAACCCTGACCCTACTCCTACCCCTATCCCTACTCTACCCCTACCTATACTCTGACCCTACCCCTAACCGTACCGCTGACCCTACCCTTACCTCTACCCTGATCCTACCCCTACCCCTGACCCAACCCCTACCCCTGACCGAACCGCTACACCTGACCCTAACTCTAGCCCTAAACCTGACCCAAACCCTACCCCTGACCCTACCCCTACCCCTACTTGACCCTACCCCTATCCCTACACCTGACCCAACACTTACCCCTGAACCTAACCCTACCCCTACACCTGACCCTACCCCTACCCCTACCCCTGACTGAACCCCTACCCCTACCCCTGACCCAAACACTAACCCACACCTGACGCAACCCCTAACCCTGATTCTAAATTTACCCGTCCCCTTGACCCTACCCCTACCCCTATCCCTGACCAAACCCCTACCCTTGACCATACCCTTACCCCTAATCCCTGACCATTCCCCTACCCCTGAACCAACCCCTGTTCCTACCCCTGATCCTACCCCTACACCTACCCCTCACCATTACCCTACCCATAGCCCTGACCCTACCCCTACTCCTGACCCAAACCTACCCCTGACCCTACCCTTACCCATATCCACCCATCCCCTACCCCAGACCCTATCCATGCCCTTGACCCTACTCCTACACCTGAACCTACCCCTAACACTACAACTAACCCTACCCCTACCTCTGACTCTAACCCTACCCCTACCTCTAACCCTACCACTAGCCCTTACCCTACCCCTACCACAAACCCTACCCGTAACCCTGACCCTACCCCTACACCTGACCCTGCCCATTACCATGACCCTATCCCTTCTCCTACCCCTGAACCTACCCCTACCCTGACGTTACACTTAACACTACTCCTGACCCAACCCCTACCCCAGACTTACCCCTACCCCTACCCCTGACCCTACCCCTACCCCTGACGAAAACCCTAACCCTGACCCTACCCTTACCCATACACTTGACCCATCCACTCCCCCTGACCCTATCCCTACCCTTGATCCTACCCCTACACCTGACCCTACCCCTACCCCTACCTCTGACCCTACCCCTGCACCTGACCCTAACCCTACACCTATCCCTGACCCTACCCCTACCACAGACTCTAACTCTACCCCTACCCCTGACCCTATCTCTACGCGTGACCAAACCCCTGTCCCTGACCCTACCCCTTCCGCTTCCCCTGACCCTACACTTATACCTGACCCAACCCCTCCCACTACCCCTGACCATACCCCTAACCCTGATGCAACCACTACCCTTAACCCTTCCCCTACCCTTGACCCTACTCCGACCCCTGCCCCTGACCCAACCCCTAACCCTGAACCTACACCTACCGCTACCTCTGGCCCAACACCTAGCCCTGACCCTACCCTTACCCCTACCCCTGAACCTACCCCACTCCTGACCCTATCGCTACCCCTGACCCTACCACTACCACTGACCCTACACCTAGCCATACCCCTGACCCTACCCCTAACCCTGACCCAACCACTACACCTACCTTTTCCCTTATCCCTGAAACTACCCCTACACCTACCCCTGACTGTAACCCGACTCTTAACCCTGACCTTACCTGACACTACCCCTACCCCTGACTCTAACTTTAATCCTACCCCTGAACCTACACCTACCCCTACCCCTGACCCAAACCCTACCCCTGACCCTACCTGTACCCCTAACCCTGACCCTACCCCTACCCCTACCACTGAATTTACCCCTACCCCTACCCCTGACCCAAACACTTCAACTTACCCTACCCCTTTCCCTACCCCTAACCCTGACCCTAGCCATACCACTAACCCTGACCCTAACCCTATCCCTACTCCTGATCCAACCCCTACCCCTGACCTTACCCCTACCACTACCCCTGACCCTACCTTTACCCCTACCTCTGACCCTACCCCTATTCCTACCCCTGACCCTACCCCTACCCCTGACCCAACCCCTACCCCTGACCCTAACGCTACCCCTGATCCAACCCCTACCCCTGACCCTACCCCTACCCCTGACCCAACCCCTATCCCTGACCCTACCTCTACCCCTAACCCTAACCCTACCGATAACCCTGACCCTACCCCTACCCCTGACCTAACGCCTAAGTCTGACCCTACCCGTACACCTGACCTAACCCCTACCCCTAACCCTATCCCTACCCCTGAACCTACCCGTACCCCTGAAGCTTCCCCTACCCCTGACCCTACTCCTACCCCTGACCCAACCCCTACCCCTGACCCTAACCCTACCCCTGATCGAACCCCTACCCGTGACCCTACCCCTACCCCTGATCCAACCCCTATCCCTGACCCTACCTCTACCCCTAACCCTACCCCTACCGATACCCCTGACCCTACCCCTACCCCTGACCTAACCCCTAAGTCTGACCCTACCCTTACACCTGACCTAACCCCTACCCCTAACCCTATCCCTACCCCTGAACCTACCCGTACCCCTGACGCTTCCCCAACCCTGACCCTACCCCTACCCCTGAACCTACCCCTACCCCTGACCCTAACCCTACCCCTGACCCAACCACTACCCCTACCCCTGACCCTAACCCTATCCCTGACCCTACCCCTACCCCTGACCCAACCCCTACCCCTGACCCAACCCCTATCCCTGACCCTGACCCTAACCCTACCCCTACCCTGACCCTACCCCTCTCCCTGACCCTACCCCTACCCCTGATTCTACCCCTACCCCTGACCCTACATATACATATATACATATATGATAATAATAGACAGTATATGTTAGGATATGTTCTCATGTAAATATATGTATACATACCATATAACATATATAGCAAATATAAACATGCATATACATTGTAATATACTATGTGTACTATAGATAATATAAAAATATATCTTATGTTTGCATAATAATGTATAATCTATAACATACAATACTCAAATAGATGCAGTATATAAAAACATATTTATGATATTCAAAAAGCAACAGTGAATATACTTTGGCCAGAAACATATAAGAAGCCATTAATATTGTTAATACTTAGATAAACATAAAACTAAAGCAAAATTTTCAATTTTTGTATTTACCAGAATGGCAGATATTGAGAGTCTGGGAAAACCAAGTTTTATTGAAAATGTGGAGCCATGATAAGTCCTAGTCAGTGCTGGTGGTAATGTGGATTGGTACAACCACTTTGGAAAGCAATTTGCATTATTTTAAAAGTCTTTACATTTATAAATAAGAACACAGTGCATCCACTCATCACTGTACATATTCCGGGGTAACTCGATCATAGGTTTACCTGGGGATATTTACAAAACCAGGTCCCTGCCATATTGTTCTTTAAAATAAACACGAAACAACTCAAATGATCATCAATAGGATAACGGATTTTAAAAGTCGCAGTCAGAGTGAAATCAAACATGGTAATTAAAAATAATGCCATTTCATAAAAAGCTAGTAATATAAAAAAGGCATTGAGTATGTCACCATATTGATAATGTCCCCGTACTATATACATAATACATGTAATAACTATTGGTTATATATGAAGAAAACAATGATATGCCTAAACAAATTCAGGTAGTATTTAACTTTAAATGACGGGAAACAAGAGGATTAAAAATGAGGAATAACACACAGAATATATCCTATATGATATATTTTTAAAATTTATATTAAATTAATAAATAGATCTCAGATATTCCTGTACTGAATAGTTGGATCAGGATCCTTGTCTTATTATATTGCTAACTTATTTACTTATTTCTAATGTATATGTTGCTACTTTTAAAAAATAATATATGTGACATAAAATATACAATTTTAATAGACATAACATGTTAGGATATGTGCTTATATAAGTAGATGTATACATACCATATAAAATATATAGAAAATGTGAACATGCATATACATTGTAATATACTATGTGTACTATAGAAAATATAAAATACATGTTATGTATGCATAATAATGTATAATATATGACATGCAATACATAAATAGATGCAGTATAGAAAAATACGTACCTCATCACTCCATATACAAGAATAAACTAAAAATAAATTAGATTTAAATGTATGAGAATGAAACCATCAATTCGTAGAACAAAATATATGCAGTAAAGATTTTGACATTGCTCTGAATAACATATATCTCCTGGGCTAAGGAAATAAACACAAACACACACACACACACACACACACACACACACACACACAAACCGGAGACCATCAAATTAAAAACTTTTGCATGGCAAAGGAAACCATCCACAAAATGTAAAGACAACAACTGAATTTCAGAAGATAGTCACCATAATATCCAATAAGAGATTATCATTCAAATAGATAAAGAGCTCATATAACTCAACACCCAAACAACAAAGAATCCAATTAAGAAATGGGCCAAAGAACTTAACAGCTATACAAAGAACTTAACAGACATACAGGTGGATAATAGACATATGAAAGATGCTCCAAGTCACGAATCATGAGAAAAACTGCAAATCAAAATCACAATGTAAAATCAACTCACACCTGTCAGAATGGCTGCAACACAGAATGATTCAACAACCAGGAAATGTTGGCCAGGATGTGAAGAAAAGGGAATCCTGCTGTGCTGTAGCTGAGGTGGGAAACTGGTGCAGGCGCTATGGAAAACAATTCTGAGGTTCCTCAAAACATTAAAAATAGAACTGGCTTATTACCCAGCAATTCCCCTTCTGGGTATTTATCGGAAGAAATCCAAAACATGAATATCAAAGACATATGCACCCATATGTCTACTGCAGCTCTATTTACAACAGGCCCGATATGGTAGCAACGTAGTTCCCATTCAATAGACAACTGGATCAAAACAAGAAAAACATCGTCAACAACAACAACAAACAACCACAGGTGGCACATATATGAAATGGAACACAACTCGGCCAGAAAAAAAATGTTACCATTTGTGACAACATGGATGGACTTAGAGGGTATTATTCTAAGGAATATAGGTCAAACAGAGAAAGACAAATACCATGTGATCTCACTTGTATGTGGACTCTCAAGAAACAATAATAAAATGGAAACAGATGGATAGGTACAGAGAACAAAATGATGGTTGCCAGAAGGGAGGGGGCTGGGGCCTGGGTGAATCAGGTAAAGGCTTTAAGATGTACAAAATGCTGATTACAAAACAGTCACGAGGATGTGAAGTACAGCATAGGGAATCTACTCAATAATGCTCTAACAACTACGTATAGTGCCAGGCAGGTACTAGCGAAAACAGGGTGATCACATCATAAATTATATAAAGGTTTCACACTATGTAGTTCACCTGAAACTAATATAAAATAATGCTGAATGTCAGCTGTCAATGAAACATGACAAAAAACCATGCTCTGAGATTTGGCTGGTTCTGCGGGAAAGATAATTTTTACATAGCAAAGCAGAAAATGTTGATGTCAGCCGCAGCACACTCAGAGCCCACGGACACAATTCCTTTTTCTAAGACATCATTCATATAGCAAAGGAACAAATCAGACTTCCACACATTTCCTTTTCGTCTCTGATTCCATATGTGCCTTCGTCAGTCTTCAAGCATCAAGTACCACCTAACCACTCGCAGGGACCCTCTCCCATTAGATCCAACCCGAGTCTTTGTAGTAATGCGTAGAGTCTTCTTCCTCACTGCTAGAGTCTGAGAAGTTCTCCACCGGCCAGTCTTTGCAAACAGAAAGATGAGCAATACATTTATTAGAAAGAGTGTCTGTCTCCCCCATTCGGCCTCCTCCAATTGAGGATATGAGAAGACACAGAGCATCACCCTCATCTTCCCTGCAGGTTCTCAGACCATCCCGGGACTCTGTGAGGTCAGAGCCCTTCAACGAGGCATTGGTCAGAGATGCCAACCTTCCAATCAGTGATACGTGGAAGGAATCACCTTCTTGGTCCCACTGGCCCACAATTGCTCTCCCCTCCAAACTCATCAACCTGCAATTGCAGCTGTTATATACAAACTTGAGTGTGGCTCCTGTGACTGCACAACTCGATATTTATCTTCTTTTAATTCATTAAGTTAATAAATGATCAAGTGAAATAAATTGAAAGTGGCACCGCTGGCCACTGGCTCCCCAAACGGATTGGCCAAAGCAAGAACTGAAAGATGTGGAAGGTGTCTTCTCCCCTCCCCAGATTGTTCCTGCAGAGTTGTTCACAGATCTGAACTGATCATTCACTCATAGGAATTCAAGGACTCATGTGAATGTGCCAGGTGCTTCTGCAGACTCTGGGGACACTCAAACAGTAAGGTGACCACCAGCTATTAAAGGATTCGCAGCAGGGGGCCCGACTGCAAGCTGAGAAGACCAGCAGGGCTGGTACCCCTCTGCTAGGTGGAATCAGAGTAATGGTCTGAGTAGGGGCCACTTTGCTGTCCTCAGGAATCCCCTCTTCATCCACCTGAACACTGGATTAGAGCTGCAGGAAGTTAGTGGCAAAGACCCCTAAGAGGGTGAATGACTTGTACTGTGAAAACTACACAGAATTGCTGCAACAGTTAAAAAGGACACAAAATTTGAATGATGCGCTGTGTTCCTGGCTTGGAAGGCTTAGCATCGTTACCATTCCCATACAACTCAAAGGGATCTGCGAGTCAGTGCAACTCCTATGAAAAGCTCAATGCCATTTCTACAGAGACAGAAAAAACAACTCAAAAAATGGTTATGGAACTACAAAGAATGCCTGTAGCCAAAAGCATCTTGAGAAGGAAGAACAAAGATAGAAGCTCCATACTTTCTGGCTTCAAAACACATGGCAATGCTACAGGAATCTACAGAAAACAGTATGCTGCTGGTATAAAGGCAGACACATTGTTCTGTGGAACAGAAGACAAAATTCTCAAACACACATATATGACCAAATGATTTTCAAGAACGGTGCCAATATCACTCCATGGAAGAAAGGAAATCTCTTCAGCAATCAACACAATGGAAAAGCACCCACAGAATAGGAGAAAACGCTTGGAAACCTCAGCTATGAAAAGGAGCTAATATCCAAATATGTATGACACGCCAAAACTTCATTATGAAGAAAAAAAGGAAAGGACCCGATTGAAGAAGGGGAAAACACTGAAAAAAAAGAAATTTATACACAGAAGACATATAAGTGACCAACAGACCTTTGAAAACATGCTCGACAGCACAAAGCACCAAGGAAATAAGAATCAAAAGGACAGTGGACTACTGCCCACCCGCGTTACACTGTATTAGTCAGAAGAAAACACTTCAGTACCTAGAGGCCAGTTTCTATCATCGTATCCCCAGTTCTCATGGCCACCAAAAAGCTGACATTACAGTGTCTCTGCATTTGAAAGCCAGCAAGAAAGCCCCTATTTTGTCATGTTCTCTACTTTTTGTCACCAAATGAGGAATTCTAGAATACGTACCACCGACAGTGTCCACTGGAGTGTCCTGAAATGATAGAAAATATGACAAGGATCAGATCATGTGGGTTGTGTTTGCACAGGTCTTTGGTTTCCTTAATGACAATAGAAAACCAATGGGAACACTGGTGGCTCAAGGGAACCAAAAACAAGAAATCAAGCAAAAGTACTCATGTCAAAAGCCATGAACTTTTGCTGCAGGAAGTATCTCACACAGGCATATTGGGTTGCCAGTTACACAGTTGTATTCCAAAACAAACAAACAAACAAACAAACAAAAAATGCTGCATAGGGAAAAGATCACTCCCATATATTCTGTTACTAATGCTGCCATTGTTGAGTGCATATTCAAAACAAGTATCAGTTGGTAACAAATTCACACTCAACATTCTCCTCAGCCAGAAGATTTGTCTGTATTATTGGGAATGGACTTGCTAACATTTTCAATCTTCGTTTGACTGAGTGTATTAAAGGGGATTTCTGTCTCAGAGGGTGGAAAACAAGCTTACGGTGATAGGTTTCATGTCCTCATTGCAATCATCAGGAAGTTCATCTTCCTCTGGGATGACGGGGAGAGCTACAAGAGTGAACACAGAGTGAATGTGTCATCGGTGATACTACTCAAACCTACTCAGGGAGATGAGCTTGATGTGGACGTGAGAGAGACTGTGTGGCTATGGGTTTTTCATATCTATGGGCTGAACATGTGCCGTGCTGAACTCCTTGGTGGAAGAAGCAAGGCCAAGGAGAGGCGAGGAAAGAAGTGAGACATGGGGCCTTTGGTGTCTAGCTAAATAGAATGTAATTAATTTGAAATACTCTTAAAACGGGTAGACAAATAAATGCATGTTGTGTTTCAGTGTGAGATTTTCATGAATTTTTCTGCGCATTTTAAAACACAACACAGTCATCCTTTTTCCTGAAATGTTACAAGACCATTTCAGTTTTCCATGAATTCATATATGCTGTCCTCTCTTCATCATCTCTATTATTGGATTTTCTTAACTTTTTGACAGTGATGAGAAAGAAATGCTATTTACGCTGCTTTTCATAATTTGTGACTATATAGGTCTGGAGCATGGATTATATGTACAACGCTACGGACTCGTCACTACTATCTAGATCCAATCTTTTTCATCATATCCACCTCAGTTCCCTTTAACAAATCACTCTACTTTCTCCCTCCTTCCAACCATTGTTATCTCTCCTTGTCTCTCAACTGTGAATCTGCCTGTTGCAGGGACCTCATGTAAGTGGAATCACACATTATTTGTCTTTCTGTGTCTGCCTGGTGTTACTTAGCACAATATTTTTTAAATGTCCTTTCATGTTGCAGCATATTTCAAAGTTCAATTCCCGTTCACGACTGAACGACAGTCCACTCTGGGTATATATATCAGACTGTATTTATCCACTCATCACTTGATGGACTTTGGAAAAGTTTGCAACTGTTGGCTGTTGTGAAGCATGTCGCTATGACATCCGTGTGCTGATATCCTGGGATCCTCCCACAGTGACACCTAATCTTATGATCTTCGCCCAACATATAGAATATCCCCGCAGCAGACGTAAACCTTAACTGAACTGTGCACATTTAATCAATAAAACATTGGTGTCATTGCAATGACTGTAACAAACGTATCACAGGAAGGTGAGGTATTATGAATACGGGGCACTGGCTTGGTGGGCTGTGGGAACGTTGTGTATCGTCTTGTCAACTCCTTTGTGAAACCCAACCTGTTCTCAACAAGGTGTATCCATGTTTCCAAATCTGGAGACATTGTATTCCGGAGGGATCTATTCAGCAAAAGGTAAACACTCAGCTAATGTGAGCATTAGCTCAGGACATTGTTTACTATTCAACGTGAACGATATTTTGAGTTGTCAATGCATCTTGACTTCATAGTTACAGCAGTACTAATTTCGTGAAGATACTTAAATTTGCAGGCATAAAAGAAGAACATGGCTTAGCATTTTTATAGTTTTCTGTTAAAACTGGGACACAAAATTCTTAATTCTGAATTAACCTAATGAGCATAGATCCGCAATACCTTCTGCAGGGTCCCTGTGAGGGTAGAACTTGAGGCGTGGCCGCTCACGCACTCTTCTTTCCCATCTCTGGCTGGAAACTGATGAGTGGGTTCTGTTTATGGGAAGACATCTTCCCTCATCATCGCTGCTACTTCCTGAGAAATACACAACAATAGATAGAGCCTGTGACATCTTAGTGGCAGGAGACCATAGGTACATTAGGAATAATTTATTCACACTTCCAACTATTGTTCCCTTCATTCACCAGCTAGCTGAGCATGTGACCCAGTAGACTTAACGATGGACCTAGATATATCTTGTAGTTTGCTGAGCAACCAAATCCCCAACACACAGGTTTTGTAGGAAAAATCTTGAATGAGCTGAGGCATTATAGAAACGTAACAAAACACAGAGACTACGCCTAGTACACTGAGTTCCAATCGTTTACAGAAGTTGCACGTATCTGAAAGATATGGAGACCGCACTTGGACTCAGTGCCCCATTTTGAAGTGAGAAAATGTGAAGAGGACCTCCTTGTTAGTATTATGTGATGAGTCTAAACAAAATTAAATACCGGTGAAGCCTCCAGGCAAATAAAAGACTGGTGTTGTGTAATTGCTCTGACTTTCCAATCATTGAATGGCTGCAAGAATGAGCTAGACACTTGTAGAGGTTAAGTTCAGATAGGATACTTGGATGGCTCCACTGAAAGGGCACATGGGAGGTGACTTTTCACCCTCTATCTGGGTGTGATGCTTTACAGCTCATGGAGAGTATCTGTTATCATCTCTTGCGATGCCCACACCAGCGCCACCTCAAGGGAGGCAAGTTAGGGTCGTGACCCATATTTTACACTGGAGGGCGTAGAAACCTCGCGTGAGTAAGCAACTGTCCCTGACTCACAACACTGCTATGTGATAGATCGGGTACCACTATTTGGTTGCTGTCCTGGGCATAGAGATCAGAGACCCTGAGACAACTGAGATCATGCCTGGGACCCCTGAACAACATCAACCTTCAAGTCTCCATGCCCCAAGGTTTCTGCAAGGGAGAGATGATGCCCGGGAGCAGGTGGTGCAGCCATGAGGAGTCCAAATCCACAACACAGTCCCGCCTTCCACGTTTCAGTCCATGACGCAAATACAACAATTTTCTCCCCACCAAGACCCTCTGAAAGTCAAGGGGAGAACACAATGGTGGCTCTCTGCCCCTAATGACGTCACACACTCAGCTATTTCTCACCCTGTGTCCCCTCACCAGAAAACCACCCTGAGTGACGAGCAGTCTGAGGGCCTCCCACGCCAGTAAAGAAGATTCTGCCATATGAGAACCAACTCCCATATGACGGCTTTGCCAAAAATAGCTTCCGTTTCATTCACCTACTCTGATGAGCAATTCATGTACCTGACCCGGGAAAGCGGCCTTCTGCCCTGGTGCATTGGTAATTCATAATTCAATGTATTAAGGCCAAACCTCCACTGTCTGCTGACGACTGATGTGAGCACCCTTCTGCACGTGCAGTGACTGCATGTGTTCTGAGTGTCCACATCCCTGCCGAAGACTTCCCTCACCTCAACACAGGATCCAACTGCCCCTTCATCCCTCCAGAGCTAAGAGGCAAGAAACAATTCCCCATGTCCTCTGAGAGAGACACTTCATTAGTCACAGCTTGTGACCTGACCCCAGACCCTCCTAATCTTTCATCCATGTTTATCCCACCCACTCATCGACTGGGTCGCGGCTACCACTCTCCAGGCCAGAAGGCACCCGGAGACACAGGGACCCTGTGTACCTCAACCCATGCCTTCCCACTATGAAAGTCAAATGGGAATATTAAATGTGAACCCATTGTGGAAACAGTATTGAAGTTCCTCAAAATATTGCAAATAGATGCACTAATCGCACTTCTGTTTATCCATCCCAAGCAATTGAAATCAGGATCTCCAGGAGGTAACTGCATGGCCCTGATCACTGCTGCTTTGCTCATAAAAACCCATATCAAGAACCAGCCCTACTGTCAATGGACAGAGGAAAGCATAACGAAAATACATTTAATGCAATATTATTCACCTTGAGAAAGAAGGGAATCCTGCCATTTGAAGCATCTTGAATCAACCTATTCTATGTGAGACAAGCCATTCTCAGAAATAAACAAAGTGAAATACTTTATGATTCCATTGAAATGAGTATGTAAACTAGTCCAACTCATAGAAACAGAACGTACAATGTCCTTGCCGAGAGTGGGGTGGGTATATGGAGTTACTGTGAATGGGTGTACAGTTTCGGCAATGAGAGATGAAGAACATGTAGAGATGGCCTGTACAACTATGTACATCTAGGGAACTCTACTGTACTATATACTTAAAACGTTCAGAGGTTGGACTTCATGTTGAGTATGTAAAGCAGATTAAAAAAAATAAGTGAAAAAGGATAAAAAGGAAACAAACTAAAGAAAGAATAAAAAGAGTGAGAGTGGGGTAGGGAAAGTGAGGTAGAAGGAATCACATAGAATGAAAGAAGCAATCAAAACAGAAAGTCATGAAGGAAGGAGTCAGTAAAGTACAAAGGGTCTGGTTGTGCCACAGGCAGATAATGAAGAAATGAAGACCACAGAACAGGAGGGAGCTCCACTCTCCGGGTTGTAAAGAAGATGTTGATACAGTGTTTGCTCCAGCAACATGATAGTGTCCTATCGAATCCCCATCCAAGAAACAGCAAAACAACATCTCAAGTGTGGGCAAGGCTGGACACAGGGATACATGTCATACTCCTTCTCCTGACCTTGAAACCTCCACCTGAGCACCACGTGACCTGGGTGCCTTGCCTGTGTCTCCCTCTGCTACTCTGAATTGTTGTCATCGTTATGTCCTGGAAAAGCTCTCAGAGCTTACTAACACATCTATCCCACTCGGTGGCACTTGATTAACTCTTGAAGCCCAGCTGTTGGTGATAATCGTTTTAACATGTCACCCTACACATCAGGGTTCCCTTCAGCACAAGGGGTAAACTATCATGGAGATTGAAGGAGACTGCTAGGATAAACTTTTCCCTAGTAGGAAGTTCCAGGGGTAAACAAGTGACATTTTATATTCAAGCTGTCTCATTCTTTTCGGCTTGTAGTCAAAATATTGAAACCTAAATGATAATCAAATTTTCCTAAAATACATCTTAATCAGAGTAGTCCTGCTCCAAACAACACTCAAAATTAGTTTATATATATTGCCTTAAAGTACATCCGTTGACTTGAATTTTTCCAAAGCCCTTCCAAAGAAACCATGACCAATTTTCTCCCCGAGTGTTCTAGAGGGATACGAGTGGCCGTGCCCCGTCACTTCAATGATTTTCTCTTTCCCTGACTTACAATGCACAACCTCTCTCATCCTCACAGGAAGGGGATTCGGTGCCACCCAGGTGCTGCGTCCTGATGATGACGTCTTTGTTCCCTTTCAATGTACAATGTTTCTTGCCTCCATGCAATAATCATAGATGGCATGAGTAATGGGAGGTAGATTTTCGACATGAAAATGGCATTGTGTATTCTTAGCAAGAGTCTGGCAAGTGAACTGTTAGATATCTATCAGAAAGTCACAGTGAACTGTCCCCAACACTAAGTGGAGGCAACTCCTAACTCACATTCCTCCAGAACTGGTTGTGGTGTGGAGCTACACTAGGGGCCACCTGCAATAGGACGGAGTCCTGCCCAGTACTCAGCTGTGTTTCGCGGAGGAGTCCATCTCAAGCATTTGAGAGAAATGTTTTGTGTGTGAAGGAAGTGCCAGCAGTGACACATCATGAGCATTCGAAATGCCTCAGAGGTACTAAAAGGTGACAGTCATAATTGAATGAAACTGGCATTGACACAGGGATAGGAGTTCTGATCCGAGTTTGTCACTTTAGAACCCAGCGGGCACTGTCCTGTGTGGCGATGGGTTTTTCTAGGTTAATTGCCATCTACATGGCATACAGTGGGTGACCACATTTATCTTATTGTGATGAATACATACACCCATAGGTATCCGCTCATGATGACATGAGATAGGAATGTATTTGTGTGAGCTCCCTTTTTTTAAATTAAAGTTTATTGGGGTGACAATGGCTAGTGAAATGGAAATTTTTATTGAGAAAGTGAGCACCAACAGTTGTGGAATTTACACGAATATTAATCTCAGGAAACACTCATCCCACAAAAATTTTACCAGACACACACACACACACACACACACACACACAAAAAAAAAAAAAAAAAACAAACAAACAAAAAAAAAACTATAACTCTCATGGAAACACATAGAGACAGTCACTCCCACAACCGCACATTGGACAACCAAAGTGGAACTGGACAACTTGGAAACACTTCAGTACCTAGAGGCCAGTTTCTATCATCGTATCCCCAGTTCTCATGGCCACCAAAAAGCTGACATTACAGTGCCTCAGCATTTTAAAGCCAGCAAGAAAGCCCCTATTTTGTCATGTTCTCCACTTTTTGTCACCAAATGAGGAATTGTAGAATACGTACCACAGACTGTGTCCACTGGACTGTCCTGAAATGATAGAAAATATGACAAGGATCAGATCATGTGGGTTGTGTTTGCACAGGTCTTTGGTTTCCTTAATAACAATAGAAAACCAATGGGAACAGTGGTGGCTCAAGGGAACTCAAAACAAGAAATCAAGCAAAAGTACTCATGTCAAAAGCCATGAACTTTTGCTGCAGGAAGTATCTCACACAGGCATATTGGGTTGCCAGTTACACAGTTGTATTCCAAAGCAAACAAACAAACAAACAAAAATGCTACATAGGAAAAAGGTCACTCCCATATATTCTGTTACTAATGCTGCCATCGTTGAGTGCATATTCAAAACAAGTATCAGTTGGTAACAAATTCACACTCAACATTCTCCTCAGCCAGAAGATTGTCTGTATTATTTTGGAATGGACATGCCAACGTTTTCAATCTTAGTTTGATTGAGAGTATTAAAGAGGATTTCTGTCTCAGAGGGTGGAAAACAAGCTTACCGTGATAGGTTTGATGTCCTCATTGCAATCATCAGGAAGTTCATCTTCCTCTGGGATGTCGGGGAGAACTACAAGAACACAGAGTAAATGTGTCATCAGTTATACTACTCAAACCTACTCAGGGAGATGAGCTTGATGTGGACGTGAGAGAGACTGTGTGGCTATGGGTTTTTAATTAATTACGAGCTGAACATGTGCCGTGCTGAACTCCTTGTTGGAAGAAGCAAGGCCAAGGAGAGGCGAGGATAGAAGTGAAACATGGGGTCTTTGGTGTCTAGCTAAATAGAATGTAATTAATTTGAAATACTCTTAAAACCGGTAGACAAATAAATGCATGTTGTGTTTCAGTGAGAGATTTTCATGAATTTTTCTGCGCATTTTAAAACACAACACAGTCATCCTTTTTCCTGAAATGTTACAAGACCATTTCAGTTTTCCATGAATTCATATATGCTGTCCTCTCTTCATCATCTCTATTATTGGATTTTCTTAACTTTTTGACAGTGATGAGAAAGAAATGCTATTTACGCTCTTTTTCATAATTTGTGACTATATAGGTCTGGAGCATGGATTATATGTACAACGCTACGGACTCATCACTACTATCTAGATCCAATCTTTTTCATCATATCCACCTCAGTTCCCTTTAACAAATCACTCTACTTTCTCCCTCCTTCCAACCATTGTTATCTCTCCTTGTCTCTCAACTGTGAATCTGCCTGTTGCAGGGACCTCATGTAAGTGGAATCACACATTATTTGTCTTTCTGTGTCTGCCTGGTGTTACTAAGCACAATATTTTTTAAATGTCCTTTCATGTTGCAGCATATTTCAAAGTTCAATTCCCGTTCACGACTGAACGACAGTCCACTCTGGGTATATATATCAGACTGTTTTTATCCACTCATCACTTGATGGACTTTGGAAAAGTTTGCAACTGTTGGCTGTTGTGAAGCATGTCGCTATGACATCCGTGTGCTGATATCCTGGGATCCTCCCACAGTGACACCTAATCTTATGATCTTTGCCCAACTTATAGAATGTCACCGCAGCAGACGTAAACCTTAACATGAACTGTGCACATTTTAATCAATAAGACATTGATGTCATTGCAATGACTGGCTTGGTGGGCTGTGGGAACGTTGTGTATCGTCTTGTCAACTCCTTTGTTAATCCAAACCTGTTCTCAACAAGGTGTATCCATGTTTCCAAACCTGGAGACATTGTATTCCGGAGGGATCTATTCAGCAAAAGGTAAACACTCAGCTAATGTGAGCATTAGCTCAGGACATTGTTTACTATTCAACGTGAATGATATTTTGAGTTGTCAATGCATCTTGACTTCATAGTTACAGCAGTACTAATTTCGTGAAGATACTTAAATTTGTAGGCATAAAAGAAGAACGTGGCTTAGCATTTTTATAGTTTTCTGTTAAAACTGGGACACAAAATTCTTAATTCTGAATTAACCTAATGAGCATAGATCCGCAATACCTTCTGCAGGGTCCCTGTCAGGGTAGTACTTGAGGCGTGGCCGCTCACGCACTCTTCTTTCCCATCTCTGGCTGGAAACTGATGAGTGGGTTCTGTTTATGGGAAGACAACTTCCCTCAGCATGGCTGCTACTTCCTGAGAAATACACAACAATAGATAGAGCCTGTGACATCTTAGTGGCAGGAGACCATAGGTACATTAGGAATAATTTATTCACACTACCAACTATTGTTCCCTTCATTCACCACCTAGCTGAGCATGTGACCCAGTAGACTTAACGATGGACCTAGATATATCTTGTAGTTTGCTGAGCAACCAAATCCCCAACACACAGGTTTTGTAGGAAAAATCTTGAATGAGCTGAGGCATTATAGAAACGTAACAAAACACAGAGACTACGCCTAGTACACTGAGTTCCAATCGTTTACAGAAGTTGCACGTATCTGAAAGATATGGAGACCGCACTTGGACTCAGTGCCCCATTTTGAAGTGAGAAAATGTGAAGAGGACCTCCTTGTTAGTATTATGTGATGAGTCTAAACAAAATTAAATACCGGTGAAGCCTCCAGGCAAATAAAAGACTGGTGTTGTGTAATTGCTCTGACTTTCCAATCATTGAATGGCTGCAAGAATGAGCTAGACACTTGTAGAGGTTAAGTTCAGATAGGATACTTGGATGGCTCCACTGAAAGGGCACATGGGAGGTGACTTTTCACCCTCTATCTGGGTGTGATGCTTTACAGCTCATGGAGAGTATCTGTTATCATCTCTTGCGATGCCCACACCAGCGCCACCTCAAGGGAGGCAAGTTAGGGTCGTGACCCATATTTTACACTGGAGGGCGTAGAAACCTCGCGTGAGTAAGCAACTGTCCCTGACTCACAACACTGCTATGTGATAGATCGGGTACCACTATTTGGTTGATGTCCTGGGCATAGTGATCAGAGACCCTGAGACAACTGAGATCATGCCTGGGACCCCTGAACAACATCAACCTTCAAGTCTCCATGCCCCATGGTTTCTGCAAGGGAGAGATGATGCCCGGGAGCAGGTGGTGCAGCCATGAGGAGTCCAAATCCACAACACAGCCCCGCCTTCCACGTTTCAGTCCATGACCCAAATACAACAATTTTCTCCACACCAAGACCCTCTGAAAGTCAAGGGGAGAACACAATGGTGGCTCTCTGCCCCTAATGACGTCACACACTCAGCTATTTCTCACCCTGTGTCCCCTCACCAGAAAACCACCCTGAGTGACGAGCAGTCTGAGGGCCTCCCACGCCAATAAAGAAGATTCTGCCATATGAGAACCAACTCCCATATGACGGCTTTGCCAAAAATAGCTTCCATTTAATTCACCTACTCTGATGAGCAATTCATGTACCTGACCCGGGAAAGCGGCCTTCTGCCCTGGTGCATTGGTAATTCATAATTCAATGTATTAAGGCCAAACCTCCACTATCTGCTGACGACTGATGTGAGCACCCTTCTGCACGTGCAGTGACTGCATGGGTTCTGAGTGTCCACATCCCTGCCGAAGACTTCCCTCACCTCAACACAGGATCCAACTGCCCCTTCATCCCTCCAGAGCTAAGAGGCAAGAAACAATTCCCCATGTCCACTGAGAGAGACACTTCATTAGTCACAGCTTGTGACCTGACCCCAGACCCTCCTAATCTTTCATCCATGTTCATCCCACCCACTCATCGACTGGGTCGCGGCTACCACTCTCCAGGCCAGAAGGCACCCGGAGACACAGGGACCCTGTGTACCTCAACCCATGCCTTCCCACTATGAAAATCAAATGGGAATATTAAATGTGAACCCATTGTGGAAACAGTATTGAAGTTCCTCAAAATATTGCAAATAGATGCACTAATCGCACTTCTGTTTATCCATCCCAAGCAATTGAAATCAGGATCTCCAGGAGGTAACTGCATGGCCCTGATCACTGCTGCTTTGCTCATAAAAACCCATATCAAGAACCAGCCCTACTGTCAATGGACAGAGGAAAGCATAACGAAAATACATTTAATGCAATGTAATTCACCTTGAAAAAGAAGGGAATCCTGCCATTGGAAGTATCTTGAATCAACCTATTCTATGTGAGACAAGCCATTCTCAGAAATAAACAAATTGAAATACTTTATGATTCCATTGAAATGAGTATGTAAACTAGTCCAACTCATAGAAACAGAACGTACAATGTCCTTGCCGAGAGTGGGGTGGGTATATGGAGTTACTGTGAATGGGCGTACAGTTTCGGCAATGAGAGATGAAGAACATGTAGAGATGGCCTGTACAACTATGTACATATAGGGAACTCTACTGTAGTATATACTTCGGAACGTTCAGAGGTTGGACTTCATGTTGAGTATGTAAAGCACATTAAAAAAAATAAGTGAAAAAGGACAAAAAGGAAACAAACTAAAGAAAGAATAAAAAGAGTGAGAGTGAGAGAGTGGGATAGGGAAAGTGAGGTAGAAGGAATCACATAGAATGAAAGAAGCAATCAAAACAGAAAGTCGTGAAGGAAGGAGTCAGTAAAGTACAAAGGGTCTGGTTGTGCCACAGGCAGATAATGAAGACCACAGAACAGGAGGGAGCTCCACTCTCCGGGTTGTAAAGAAGATGTTGATACAGTGTTTGCTCCAGCAACATGATAGTGTCCTATCGAATCCCCATCCAAGAAACAGCAAAACAACATCTCAAGTGTGGGCAAGGCAGGACACAGGGATACATGTCATACTCCTTCTCCTGACCTTGAAACCTCCACCTGAGCACCACGTGACCTGGGTGCCTTGCCCGTGTCCTCCTCTGCTACTCTGAATTGTTGTCATCGTTATGTCCTGGAAAAGCTCTCAGAGCTTACTAACACATCTATCCCACTCGGTGGCTCTTGATTAAGTCTTGAGGCCCAGCTGTTGGTGATAATCGTGTTAACATGTCATCCTACATCAGGGTTCCCTTCAGCACAAGGGGTAAACTATCATGGAGATTGAAGGAGACTGCTAGGATAAACTTTTCCCTAGTAGGAAGTTCCAGGGGTAAACAAGTGACATTTTATATTCAAGCTGTCTCATTCTTTTCGGCTTGTAGGCAAAAGACTGAAACCTAAATGATAATCAAATTTTCCTAAAATACGTCTTAATCAGAGTAGTCCTGCTACAAACAACACTCAAACTTAATTTGTCTCAACATATATATATATATATATATATATATATATATATATATATATATGTGTGTGTGTACGTATCCTTAAAATTCATCCGTTGACTTGATTTTTCCCAAAGCCCTTCCAAAGAAACCATGACCAATTTTCTCCCCGAGTGTTCTAGAGGGATACGAGTGGCCATGCCTTGTCACTTCAATGATTTTCTCTTTCCCTGCCTTGCAATGCACAACCTCTCTCGTCCTCACAGGAAGGGGATTCGGTGCCACCCAGGTGCTGCGTCCTGATGATGACCTCTTGGTTCTTTTTCAATGTACAATGTTTCTTGCCTACATGCGATAATCATAGATGGCATGAGTAATGGGAGGTAGATTTCCGACATGAAAATGGCATTGTGTATTCTTAGCAAGAGTCTGGCAAGTGAACTTAGATATCTATCAGAAAGTCACAGTGATTTGTCCCCAACACTAACTGGAGGCAACTCTTAACTCACATTCCTCCAGAACTGGTTGTGGTGTGGAGCTACACTAGGGGCGACCTGCAATAGGACGGAGTCCTGCCCAGTACATCAAATTTTGAGTTGTCAATGCATCTATACTTTTAGAGTTACAAACGTACCGATTAAATCACAGCATCTCAATTTGCGCACAGAAAAAATAATGCGAATTAACATCTGTATAGTTTCCTCATAAAAAATGGGACACTGAATAATTCCTCTTGAATTCACTTAATAAGCATATTTCTACAGTACCTTCCTCTGGGTCCTCTAAGGCATGGACCCTTCGGGCTGGACGGATGTTTCGTCTCCCGGACCTCATCCTCCTGAAGGCACCTGATATTCTCCTCTTCAGGGGACGCCTGTCCTCATCCTGGCCGCAACATCCTGGGAAATGCATGACAATAGAGAGAATCACTGACTTCTTTCTGGCCACAGACGATAGGGACATTAGAAATAATTTACTCACACTTCCAACTATTGGTGTCTTAGTCACCAGCTGCCCAGATGGCCCTCCTGAAGCAAAGTTGGACCTAGGAACATTGTGCAGTTTGGGGTACGCCTCATATCACCAACAGGTAGATTATGTTGGCAAACACCTTTGTTTAGATGAGACATTCTAGACACACAGCAAAGCCCAGTGAACAGTCTTGTAGCTTGGGCTCCAATCCCATTTAGAAGCCGCACCACTCAAGGAAAGTTACGGAGACCCCTCTGGCCATCAGGGTCTGTTCTGAGATGCGGGAATGTGAGGACGACCTCCTTATTGGTATTCTGTAATGAGGCTAAACACAATACTGGCAAATCCTCCAGAAAAACAAATAGCTGGTGGAATGTAAGTACTCAGAGTGTGTACTCATTGAATGCCAGCAAGACTGAGCTAGATAGACCCATGGTGTGGTTAAATGGAGAGAGGGGATATGGATGGCTCCACAGCAAGGGAGGGAGGGAGGTGACTTCTCTTCCTTTACAAGGGCGTGATGCTTCATAGCTCACAGACAGTATCCGTTATCATCTCCTGTGATGACAACAGCTGCCCTACGTCAGGAGAGGCAAAGCAGGGCTTTGACCCATATTTTACGGCAAACGGCACAAGCATTTAGAGATTCAGTGGGTCACCCAGACTCGCAACACTGCTGTGTGTGGGATCTGGAAGTAGTGGTTGGTGTCCAGAGCACAGAAATCACACCCCCTGAGTCACCTGAGATCCTGGACCCCTGAACCACACCAACCCTCCCTTCCTCCTGCCTAAAGTTTCAGTGGGAGGCAGCTGATGTCCTGGACGAGGTGACAGAACTACGCACAGTCCACATTCATCACACAGCCCTGCCTTCCCCATTTGAGCCCTGACACAGATACAGCAGTTTCCCTGAAACAAAGCCCCTCTGAAGGACCAGGGAAAGTCCGCACGTTGGGCCATCCTTCCTCAGTGTCTTCACACTATCAGTGTTCCACACAAAGCTTTCCCCATGATCAGTGACCACGCTGAGGGGCCAGAGGTCTGTGCGCCTCCCAAGCCAGCTCAGAACATTCTGGGTCGACGGCCATGTGACCACTTGGCCAAAAACTAGCTTCCCTTTAAGTGACCTACTCTGGATGAGCAGTTCATGCACATGACCCAGGAAAGTAGCCGTCTGTGCTGGTGCTTTGGTAGGTAGTTCAATGAATTACGGCTCAGACCTCCACTGTGTGCAGACTACTGATGTGAGCACTCGTCTGCGCAGCCTGAACTCGGGCCTGACTTAGAGCGAGAAGAGGCAGCACCAGCTCTGAGTGTCCCCTTCCCGCCCAGGGACCCCCTCACTACATCACAGCCTCTACAACCGCCTCATCCCACCCGACCCGGAAGAAGCAGGGGGCAGAGTCCCGTTCCTCTGAGAGGGACTCTTACTTAGTCATAGCCAGTGACCCTCCCTGAGAACTACCCAGACCCTCGTAATCCTAGTTCTTTGCACCCACTCGAGGCAAGGGCATGTCGCACTGACCTCCCAGGGAGAACCCACACAGACATGTCCCCTGTGCACTTCAACCCATGGATTCCCACCATGTTGTGTCCTTCTATTCTTAAAACCTCTGGACTAAGACTGCTGATGTCAGGTGTTGGATTTTACAACTACAGTCAGAGGAGTTGCCCTGACCCCGACCCAGTGAAAGGGGCATGTCTGTGCCTGCGCTTGATCTATTCCCTTGAAGAACGAGTGCAAAACTGGCACTAGGAAATGCTCCACTTTTCTAAGTTTAGGAAAATAAATGTCAGCCCTCTGGTTGGAAGAATCAGAAATGCAAATTAAGTGATACAAGTAAACTACAGATGAATTTATCACTCCACAGACAAATTGGGAATGGTGGAAAGGACTTAACAAAATGAGGAAAATATTTGCAGTCAAAGGTGAGCAGCCTGCTGAAGGAGCAGCATTCAGGCGATCAGTGGAAACGTACCTCCACAGCAGTTGAGATTTCCCATCGCTAGGATCTGAGGTGTGAGAGCCTAAGAAGGTCTCACCTCTTTCCTCTCAGTACACAGAGTGACAGTTGGAAGGGAAGGCAGTTGGGCATCATCATGTTACCATGGTGACCCGTCCTCATAGAACTTTCAGGGAGACCACTGTCTACACTAGCACAGGGGCCCAACTTCTGCTTTCTAGACTAGTGTGTGTTGACATGAACACATGTGGCATTTAAGAGTGCATGTTTGGTTTCAAACACTGAATCCCCTCATTATTATGCATGTCATGGAAATAGGTTACACGAGAAAAATGACCTGCCCACCTAAAATATTTGATAGTGGAAATTACAGGGTGAACACGAACAAGGCCAACATGTTGATAATCACAATTAATTCCATTCATGTTTGATATATGACTCTCAACCATTTTCACTATTCCTGAGACTCCAGACTTTCTAGAAAGAACAGCTTGAAATCAGTTCCACATAAAAAGCAGAAGTGATAGGAACTCAGTTTTAAAGTCATCTTTCTGTCTAAGCATATAACTATGAAATTATATAAATCCTTGCCTCATTCTTTATGCATATTCCTTATTTTTCTCTGCATGCAACTAAATCTATATACTTATTCATGTCTCCATCTCTGCCAATTCTCTGAACAGTTTCCTGACATTCTGCGTTTTCAAGAGTGGCTATTCACAGAGTAATTCAGAAAAACGAATCACTATATTTTACCAGTGGGTTGGGTGAATATATATAATTGATGCCTTTCCAAATGAATTTTACCTAACTCAAAACTCTAGAGGTCAAGTTGTGTTTTGTCTCTTAATGCAACACCTAATCACAATCTTACAATGTGGCCATGCACACTTGCTACAGCAAGGTATGTATCAGACCCCCAAATTTGGAACAAGAGACAATTTTAGGATAACGATGAAAGTATTGCATATTTCAAACAAAGTGGATACCCTTCACGGTGTGAAAGGCTGTAGTCCAAATCATTGCTGATTCAGGGCTAATTTCTAGAAATAAAAAATAAAATGGGTGGCAACGGGTCACTAATGAGGTATAAAACCTGCATTAACATACACGGTGCCATAGTTTCTCTAAGGATTACCCAAATGAGCAGAGGTGGGAAGAAAGTAATATGGTGTTGTTCTAAAGGAAGAATTTTGATTGTCTCTGCTTGAAAACAACGTGTGCCTGTGTGTATGCGCACCCACAGACAGAAACCGGAGGAGGAAACGAAGACTTGGACTTGCTGATGACGGGGCATATGCCCCTGCAATTATTGGGCTTTCAAGACAGAAATGCTTGTTGGTCATCTAGCGGGAAAAAAGCCAGTGACCTGTAAGGGAAATAAAATTAGAATCTCATCCACCATCTTGTACTAATTGGTACAAGAAGACAATGGAACGTTATAGTTAGTGAAGAACAGTGAGCCAGGATCTTGTACTCAGTTAGAGGAGCTCATGGGTATGGAAGGCACTGACGGCCACGCCTGCATGAACGACCCCAGATAATATTATTGTTTGCCGGAACCCCCTTCCAGGAGAATGAAAAACGTCAGAAAATAAAATTCCTAGAAAGATAATGGCATAAGGACATGTGGTAAGTATTAAATTTGAGGTTACTTTTTTGAAGGAACACTAAGTGAGGCTGATGGGAGAGATGGCGTGACTTGCTTAGGGTCACTGAAGTGACCGGGTGTAATAATTCATTAAGTTCTAACAGGTTTGGTATGCTTTTCTATGGATGTGTTTTATTTATATAAAATATTTGAAAGGAAATCGTAGTAAATAAATACATTCATGTAAAAGTCTCTAGATGTAAACGTAAAACATAGACCTAAATCTATACATTCAGGGATGAATTAACCACCACTATATGTGCTGGGCTGGGAGAAGAGAAACAGGAAGGGGGCTCCTGTTCCTTGGCCTCATGGAATCCCCTGACGTTGTGCCAACTCCACCCCTCTGAGACTCAGGCCGAGGCCCCAGGTCTGGGCCTGCACAGGTATTGATGCCAGCTATGCAAGGAGAACACGGCTACTGGACTGCTGGGGAGTCACAGAGACGGAGGAGGGAACCTGGTGAGGGTGTGTGGGACCCAGGAGGATCCGCACACCCTGGAGAAGTGCCCATGGGCCCTGATTTCCCCAGGGGTCAGGTTCACGGGGCACTGAGGCCTGTGTGCTGCTCTCGGCTGAGGGTGAGGTCTCTGGCCTGGACTGTCTATAAATGTCTGACAGGAGCGAACTGAACCTGGATATTTAGCCAGGCCGGCTTCAGGTGACTGGTCCCCTGCTCAGTGAGACTGATGAAGAAGAAAGAGGGGGACTCCAGGTCTCCAGGAAGGAAAGACCAAGTACAGCCCCTCCCATGCTCTGTGAAGAGCAGGAGGCCCAATGACAGGTGGGAGTGGTGACCCTGCCCCTCCACCCACACTCAAAGCCACCCATCATGAGAGCAGCACAGTAAATGTGGACAGGCTCCTGGAATACTTCCCTTTTCCTTTTTTAAATATGAGTCTTTTTAGACTGGCTATCATCAGCAAGACAAATAATAACAAGTGGAGAAAAAGGAACCCTCCTACACTGTTGGTGGGAATGGGAATCCTTTTTTGTGTCTTTTAACATCCTGAAGCTTTCTCTGTGCCTTGCAATATAAATACAATGATGCTGTGGTAATAATAATATTAATAATTATTTTATTAGAAAAGAAATTTTGGCTTAGTGTAGTCTGAAGTGAAAAGATCACAGATGACACAGCTGTTTTAAATGTGATGAAACCAATTGTACTCGTTATACAGACTTCAATATTGGAAAAGAAAAAAAAGAACATAGGCAGATTGTAATCAAACCCTTACCACATCCTAAAAGAACACTGCCCTGAGTTTTCAATGTTTTTGTCTTTTGATTGATTTGTTACATATATGTAAAAATCCAATAGACACTCAACCTGAAAAATGGTGCTGTGAGGCGACCCTGGCTCTCCACAGGCCTTTACAGAGGCTGAGAGGTCCCCACTGGTTGGCCTCATGTATATTTGCACATACAGTTACAATGAACCTACCCCACAATGAACAACCAGTTTAGATTTTCACATGCAGAGTCTCCCTCCTCCTACCGGAAGTGGTCTTTGATGACTTGCTGGTTCAATATACCAAGTCCGGCATCAGCAGGATCAAAACATATAAAGGAATTAATCTTTGGCCAATTATCTAACTGCACCTCCCACTCTCATACTTGATTTTCCCAGAGCCGTCACCTTACCTGCTTGACAACCCGATTGCTCCTTGTCCTTCACCTGCGCTGTGCATTCCTGTGACTCAGATCCTTCGTGTTGACATTTGGTCAGGGCTAACTCCATCCCTGCTCCCAGTTCCGTTTCCTAGGGCCCCATGCTTGAGCTTTAATGCTCTGCCCTTGACATCTTGAAATTTGAATTTGTGTTTGTTAAGTGAAGTCAGGAGGGAGCCAGATGGGACAATGGAACATGAACTGGAAATGTGGACACTTGGCTGACATGCCGTCTCTCTGCCATGACTCCAGAGTACCTTCGCCGCAGCCCGACTCCCATTCCCTGGGGCCCGCACCCTGCTTGGCCTTCTCTCTCGCTTCTTTACACACACAATGATGGCTGCTGCTCTCCACCCCTGACAGAGTCCTGGATACGAGTGTGGGGAGGGCTGAGTTAGGTACCAGCATTACACAGCATCTCACTGCAAGGACTGGTGTTCTCTCCACATAGGCTGGAAGCACCACCCTGCATCTGGTGGGCAACCATCCAGAGGTAGCTTCTTGAATGCCATGAGCCTCTCACCCACCCCCACTCAAATAACTAATGTGCCCTGGTGCAGAGGTTCAAATCCTTAGGAGCCATCCATCCACCATGGGTAGCGACAATGGGCTCGTGAGAAAACTCCTGGCTCACATTCCTCACACCCCTCCCCTAGCTGGGGTGAGGAACGTCATTTTGGTGGCTGGAAGGACTAATGCGTTTGTGAGGGTTTGCACTGGCCTTGAAATTACCTTTCTACCTGGATCTTTCAGTCAACTTCTTGCCTGGAGGGATCCTTTGTTCTCCTTCCAACGCTCTGGATTCTGACCTGTGATTTTTCTCTTCTGTCCTGCCGGGTGCACCCTTCAAGATCAGACACAAGATATAAATTGTTTAATTTTGCTGGTTCTGCATAAAAGTTAAATGCTCTGATATTTGCATTTAAAACCGGCATGATTTTAGATGAACCAGGAGCAATAAAAATTCATCCTAGTAGTTTAAAATGTGAATCTTTATTCACTCAGAACAACATTAAATAGCAAACATAAAACACTATACGTCAAGATAGCGAGGCCATAGAAGAAAGACAAAGATTCATGCATACTTTTAATGACACTATTTTTTATGGGTTTTAGAGAAGTAACTCCACAATTTATATTTGTTCTCGACCCTGTAAATTACATAGTTGGTCCTTATGGTGTTCAATCCTGAAGTTACATTTTTAATGTTATGTGCTGCTTTGATATCTAGTAAAACTGGGAGGGACTCAATTGTTTTAACTTAAACGAGTTCTCTTCCCTATTCTGCTCCAATGGATAGGGTCCCAAACAACCCCGTCAATGCACGGGGCCGGACACCGTTCCTGCTTATCCCTGAGTAGATTTCCCTGCCAGTCTGTGGACTTATTCACACAAGCCAATCACATCTTCCTGCAGGAACCAGGGAGCGTTCTTCCTCTAGTACTGCAAAGCCTGCCCTCCACAGCCCCTGTTCACTCCATTCCCAAGTACAATTCCTGTGGGACCTGCATGGCACGCAATATCTTCTACCCAGCTGTGCATGCGACTCTTAAACTGTTGTTATCTCATGTTTCTAGTGTCCACTGTCATGCGCTCATTCATGCTTATAACGTTAGTCTAGAAATCTCTCCCTCACGAATGGAGCGAAGAAGTGCCAAGCACAACTGCCTGCTTTTGGTGTACAACAGAAATCATCTTTCAGCTTAGCTTCTAGTCACTGACCGTGTTAGTTTTCTATTGCAGTCTAACAAATTAGCTCCAAATCTAGTGGTTTGAAACAACAAAAGTTTTTTTAACTCCCAGGGTCTGTGCTCAAGAACCTGGGTGTGGATTAGTTGTGTAACTCTGGTTGAAGATTTTTCAAAAGTTTGTAGTCAAACTACTGTCCAGTACTGAGGATTCATCTGGGGTTCCGCATGGGTGGATCCACTTCCAAATCCTCTCACACGGCTAGGGACTGGCTTTATCCCCCGCAGCACGTCTCTCAGTGCCTCTCCCTCCCCAGGGCTGCCTCAGGTAAGGGCAGCCTGATTCTCCTAGGGCAAGAAATCTGAGAGAACAAGAGAGAGGGGGAAAAATCCGAGATTGAAGGTGAAGTCCTTTCAAATCGAACCTCAGAAGTGACATCCTATCATCTGTTCAGTATTTTTGTTAGAAGCAAGTTGCTAAATCCAGCTCACACTCACATGGTGGGAACTGTGTATATTAGGAGGTTAGGATCACTGCGGGCCATGTTAGTGGCTACTTACCACAGTCACCTCCCCGGTTCCCAATGATTCACGTCTCTCCTACAGGCAAAATATACTCTCTCCCTTCTAAGGTTTCTGGGCTAGTTTCCTACGGCTGCTGTAACAAAATGCTACAAAATGGATGCCTTAAAACAACAGAAATGCATTATTTTGTAGTTAGGGAGGCTAGAAGTCTGAATCAATGTGTTGGCAGGACCATGTTCCCTCTAATGCTTCTAGAGGAATATCCCTCCTTTCCTCTCCTACTTTCCGGTAGCCTGAGATGTTCCTTGGTTATGACAGCATAACTCTTACTGCCCCCATGGCTGTCTTCTCTTTGTGTGTCTCCTTGTTTTCACAGGCATTTTCCTCTCAGTGTTTCTTTTCTTCTTATAAAGACGCCACTCAGACCGGATCAAGGGCCCACCCTGTCCCAGCCTAACCTCATCTTAACTAATTACGTTTATAATAAGATCACATTCTGAGGTACTAGGGGTACAACATACCTCTAGGAAATACATTCAACCAATAAGATATCCAAATATACTTTAATATTATGAAAAAAGTTTTCTTATTTTAAAAGCTTTTTTAAATTTGTCTTATATAAATTAACACATTTTACTAAATCCAACAGATAAAAATAAGGAAATATATAATAAATGTATAACTTACGAACAAACTAATAATGTAACGCCAATCAATGACAAATACATTCCAGAAGAGTTCTTGAAACTTACATGTAGATGTATCCTATATCAATATCTGGCAATCCATAATAGAAGGGAGGAATACTAACATAAACATATTCATAGTTGATTGAGAGAGAGTGGATGTTAATTCTAAACACAAATTCACACTTGACTTTTATTGAGAAGCTTTTAAAAGATAGAAATAAACATTTACATATGCAGATCTAATAAGCGAATTTATTTAGGCTTTGGTTCAGCTAACAATGTGTTCCGATTTAAGTAACAGAAAATCTAACTTGCAATAGCTTAAAAAAACAAGTATTCTTTTTCCTCACATAACACAAAATCTAGGAGTTAACATAATTTGCATAAATTCAGCCTATCAAAGATGCCAGACTGGGTCTCGCAGGGCATTGTCCCATACAAAGCTTTTAGGAATAAACGGCTTTATTCTGCATGCTTGTTACTTTTGTTCACAAGACAACTTTTCTGCTGCAAAATATACATTCATTTTCAAGACAGAATGACAGAGAAAAGAGGGCAGTGCCATCTATGTCTGCCTTGTTTTTGGAGGACAAGCAAAAGAAAGACACACTTTCTAAAAAGCTCTCACTGAAAAATAGGTATGTCTCAGGGGCCAGAGTGAGTGACATGGTCACTAGACTCACGGAACTGAAGTGGCAAATGGCCACCGTCTTCACGGTAGAGATCAGTATTCAGTGAAAGTGTTGATTTCACTAACTCTATTCTCCAATATTTAAAACAAATTTATTTCAGTACAAATGAAATGAAGAATAAAAAAACAAACCAAAAAATCTGTAATTCAAAAAAGTGACTTTTTGACATATTAAGCAATTCGTACTAATGCAAACGTCATCAGTGGTTAACCTTGCATGATAGAAAGAAGTCACTGTTTCCTGCCTCAATGTCTTGTACAACACTTTCCTGTAAGGAATATCTAGGTACTATTACATTCCTAGAAAAATCTCAGACATTAGCTCTGAGGAGAACCTCAATGAGAGACAAAAGATGTTCAAATAAAGCTCCGACCTCTTTGGCAAAGGAGAAAAGTTGAGAATCTATTTTTGGCATATCATTGGGTCCAGGAAGAAAGTGGTGTCATGGAACACTAAGTCCCCATGAGGCCGAGAACCCATCAATATTTCAAGTTTAGAATGTGACTGAAGTTCAACAAGACAGAGTGACTGAGGATGATTTAGTCTCTCTCTCTCTTTTTCTTTTTTTTTTTTTGAGAGAGACATTAAGCATGTTTTCGTTTGGAATAGCAAGGTTTAAATTATATTACGCAGGATGATGTTATTGCTGTATTTTTTTTAAGATTTGAGTTCCTGAATAGTTTAATTGGTTAGAGTGGCTATGATTGATTGGTACTCTGTCCCCTGTCCATCTTGCATCTAGTGAACTCCCCGTCACATACAGGGTGAAAATCTGAAAACTTCCTATCTTGGGTTCTTTGCAATTGGCATCCTTGATACTAAATTGTGTTTTATCTCTAAGAAGCAGCGACTAAAGTTTGAGATGACAGAACTCTCAATTTTCTGTTGCTTTTTTCTATGTCTGCAGGCCATTGGATGGATTCACTTATTCCATATTCATACATGTCCAGGGGTAATTGCAGTCGTGGTGGTGGTGACATGTTATACAATGACATTCTCATTGTTGGAGAGCAACTACACAATGGTATGAATTATTTTCACAAGATTTCTGGTGACAGCCTCTGGAGAATATTCCTCCAATGCTTTCAATAATTTTATAACCACTGAGTTCTTACATTAGATGTCTTTTGCTCCTTAATATTCTTTGGATGGTTTAGGTTTCAGTTACTGAATCCTGACGGATCCAGTTTAAGTATGCGTGTTGACATCATGGTCATAACAACTGCAGAATATAAACAGAATGTATATGATTCGAGGCAATGAATGTGAGAAAACAAAATGAGAAAAACCGCTCAATTGAAAAGAAGACAAGAAAAGAAAGGAAATATAAGAAACAGTACAAATAAGTTCAAAATTTGAGTATACAGAAAGGTCTAAATGCAATGCTATTTAAAATAATGGTAAATACACAGAATTCTAGATTTACTAAATTTACATTAACAGAATAGAGTAAGGAAAATCCAACTACATGCTGTTTACAAAAGAACTAAATATAATTAAGAATATGTGTCATTAAAATATGAGCAAAATATGTCACATAAACACCAACCAAGTGAAAATTTTTCTAGCTGATCCTTTATGCTGCCACACATATTTAATATATATATATAAATCAAAAGTTGATAGAAATACATGAATAAATTAAGAAATACATAAATATATCGAGTGATTTGAAGATAACTTTCATACCTAATTAACTCCTTGGACATACATATTAGCATATGCACAAAAACATCCACAAGTGGCATTTACAGTCAAAGAACATAATTGACACAATAAATTTAATGGACTCCTAAAAATACATTTTAATACACATTTGATAAAGTTAAAAAATGAATGAATCGTTCATAAAAGTAGTCAAAAAGCTCCCTGCCTCCCCACAAACAGACAACAAAACTCCAAACCCATCAGTATCAGGGAGAAAGCAGTTTGATTAAGTTAGAGGTAAGATCTGTCTTCATTCTGTTAACATAGTATCCCCTATGGAGGCCTAGCACTATTTGTTGAAGACACTATGCTTTTTCCATCGCATGATCTCACCACTCTTATCATATTATAGTTGACATAGATGTTTAGGTTTATTTCTGTACTGTCAATTATATTCCATTAATCTATATTTATATCCTTGTGCCAGTATCAAACTGTCAGTCCAAGTTGATGCCTGAAACTTCGGATAATGCCAAACCCTAAATGTACAACGTTTTTTCTTACACATATTATATATACCTATGATAAAATTTAATTTAGAAAGTAGGCACAGTAAGGGATGAACAACAACTGATAATAAATTACAATTATAACAATATACTGTAATAAAGTTATGTGAATGTGGTCTCTATCTCAAATTATCTTATTTCACAAATTTTTTTTTAATACCGTAGATCTTACTTACCTGAGTATATGGCTTTTATTCCCCTTATTAAATCAAGAACTTGCACCTTTTCACTTAAAGGAAGCATTTTACCACTTTTCTTTGGCCTATCTGAATTGCCAGCATTACTAATCTTGCACGTTGGGGGCATTCAGTAAAACAAGGGTGACTTGAACACAAGCACTGCCATACCATGAGGGTCCATCTAATAATTGAGGTGGCTAAGTGAGTAATGGGGGGGTGTGGGAAACCGTGCTGACGCGCTAGCAGGTGTTGTTCTGTGAAATGTTGAACCTTTGACTTCCTTGAGTGGTCTGTGCTCCCAGCAAGGCAAAACTTGCTACTTTGAGAACACAGAACCAGACAAGGTCAGGAAGTGCGGAGCTGGCCGAAAAACAGGCCCTTGTGTATCCAAACATTGTAACTATTAGATTGCAGACAGTTCTGTTACTTTTTGATGCCCAGAGTATATAAGCTGCCAAAATAAACTTGGGGTGAGGCATTCTACTTAGAACTGCGGCAGTCTACTTAGAATTGCCTGCCCTCCGGATCCCATCTTTGTCTCTCTTCTTTTTTCTCAATCCTCACTCCCCACTTCAGGGACTGTTCCTCGCCTTGGCAGGCACCGACAGGGGGGTATTGTATACAGTGTGATGAACAAAGGGGTGGTTCACATCCTGGGCAGCATGTGTTGGAGTGGGACAGCATGAGATTTAATCACACTACTCAGAATGGCCTGCAATTTAGAACTTATGAATTGTTAATTTCTGGGATTTTCCATTTAATGTTTTGCTACCAGGGTTTACTGCAGGTAACTGAACCTGTGGAAAGTGAAACTGTATGTGTGTGTGTCTGTGTGGGGGGGGGCATGCTACCATTGTTTTATAGTAAATTTTGAAATTGGGGAGTTTGAGTCCTCCTACTTTATTCTTCTTTTTCAGGATTGATTTGGCTATGCTGGGTCCCTTGCAATTCCGAATGGATTTTAGAATCAGCTTGTCAATTTCCGCCAAAAGAATTAGCTGGGATTCTTAGAAAGATTCCTGTTGAATTTGTTGATTAGGTTGTGTAAGGCTTGCTGCGCGACAGTGAAGCTAAGAGAGTCAGGCAGGTGGAGAAAAGTGAGGGCTTTATTCTGCGCTCCCGGGCGGGCGAGGTGCAGCGGTCCGCAGACGGGGCCGGTGAAGTGGCTCCCAGGGCAGAGGAGGGAGGCAGATATGCGATTTGGGGGAGGGGGTTGGCTGAGTGAGGTGGGAGATGAGCAGGCCCCCACCCCCAGCGCAGATAGGGCCCCAGCGGCTGTGTCTGGAGTTGTTTATTGCACCAAGGTCTGCTGCCTCTTCTGGGAAATGCCAGGGGCCCCAGTTTCCGTCATGAGAGGAGGGGTCTGACTTGGCAGAGGGGTATGACTTTGCTCCCGGCCGCTTTGACCATGCCCCTAGCTGACCTCACAGGTTGAGGAATATGGCCATGTTAACAGTGTTCAGACCAAAATCGTGGAATATTTTCCCTATTAGATTGTCTTTAATTTGTTTCCACCAGTTTTGCAGTTTTTAGAGAATAAGTTTGGCTCTTATTTTGTTAAATATATTCCTAAGTATTCTATTATTTTTGATGCTGTTGCAAATTGAGTTGAAGTATGCAGAAATGCAATTGATTTTTATATATTGATCTTGAATCCTGCAAATCTGCTGACTTATACATGCAAATACAGCTGGGCCTTGGTCAGAGTTGTTTCCTTATAACTTGGGTGACTTGTGGTAGGAAGGCACCTCTTGTTTATACCAGTCAGCCTGTGGTAGAATTGGTTTCCTTACATGTGGTTTCACTTAAAGTCGTAAAACCTACCCATGATGTTAAGTGAGGACTTACTGTAGTTCTTAAGCGGAATTCTTATAATGTCGTATACTGCAAGGTTATGTAATCTGTGAATAGAGGGCATATTGCTTTTGTCTTTCCAATATGAATGGCTTTTATTTCCATGTCTTACCTAATTGCTCTGGATAAAATATTCAGTACAATATTGAATAGAACTGGCCACAGTTGTCATCCTTTCGGGTTCACTGTCTTAGGAAGAAAGTATCCAGGCTTTCACTCATAAATATCATGCTAGTTATGGCTGTTCTATAGATGCTCTTTTCATCTAGCTGACCATGCCCCTAGCTGATAATTTAGAGAATTATCTTACATGCTTAGTTGGTTTAGGTATTTTTGTTGTTGTTGTTGTTGTTTGTTTTTGGTTTTTGTTTGTTTTTGTTTTTCATGAAAAGGCATTGAATTTTATGAAATGCTTTTACTGAAGTTGTAGCAATGATCATGATAGTGTATTTTACTCAATTAATATGATCAATTACATTAATTGATGTTTGAGTTTTAAATCAACTTTGTATTTCTGGGATATCTCACATGGCCATGGAATATGCTTTTTTCTGGATTTTGCTGAATATGATTTGCTAGTATTTTGCTGAGGATTTTTACATCCACATTCATAAGAAATATTAGCCTTTAGGTATATTTTCTTTTGATGTGTTTTGTTTTGGAATCAGTGTAACACTGGCCTCATAAGATGAGTTGAGATATGTTTCCTCTTCTACCTTTTGGAATAGTATGTGAAGAATTGGCATTAATTCTTTAACCTTTGGTAGAATTCAGTAGTGAGAACTTCTGGGCATTTCTTTCTTTATGAGTCATTTTTTGTTACCTATTCATATCTTTACTTAATCGGTTTGTTTATTTCTTCTTGAGTCAACTTTGTTAGTTTGTGTCTGTCTAGAAATTATTATTTCATCTAAGTTACCTTATTTGTTAGTGTACACTTTTTCATAGCATTCCTTTATTATCTTTGTATTTCTGTAAGTTCAGTAGTAATGCCCCCTTTTATATTTATGATTCTAGAATTGAGTCTTCTCTCTTTTTCTCTTGATCAATATAGCTAAATGTTTATCAATTTTGCTGACATTTTTAAAGAATCAACTTTGGTTTTATTGATTTTTCTCTATTATTTTTCTCTTCTCTCTTACACTAATTTCTGCCCTAATATATGTTACTTTCTTCACAATTTCTTTAGGTTTAGTTTGTTCCTCTCTTTTCAGCATTTGAGGTTGAAAGTTTAGATTATTGACTCGAGATATTTCTTTTTCTTAATATAGATATTTTATAGCTGTATATTTTCCTCTAAGTACTGCTTTAGATGCATCAAAAAACTTTATTTATTTTGTCTTTAGTTTTATTCCTTTCAAAATATTTTTGGATTTCCTTTTTGGTTTATTTTTTGACCCATTAGTATTTATGTGTGTTGTTCTGCTGCTAGTTCTGCTTTTATTCCATATTGTCAGAAAACATACTTTGTTTTATTTCTTTTCTTTTAAATTTATTTTCATTTGTTTTATGGCCTAGCTCATGGTGTATTCTAGAGAATGTGCCTTGGGTACCTGAAATGAATGTCTAACCTGCTATTGATGTATTGTTAGATCTATAGATGTCTGTTGGTTCTGGTTGGTTTACAGTGTTGTTTATGTCTTCAATTTTCTTGTTGCTCTTCAGTCTCATACATCTATCCATTACTGAATGGGAGGTATTGAAGTTCCCAACTATGATTATTGAACTGTTTAGTTCTCTCTCCTTTCTGTCAGTTACTGCTTCATGTATTTTGGTGTTCTACTATTAGATCTCATATATATAATTATATCATTGTAATTCTTCTATCTTCCTGATGGATTGATTCTTTTATTATGATGAAATGTTCATTGCTTTCTCTGGTAACCTCTTTTTTTGTTTTAAAGTCTATATTGTCTGATATTAATATCAGACAATACTCCAGTTTTCTTGTAGGTGCTATTTCCATGATTTATCTCCTTTCGTCCTTTAATTTTAAATTTATTTGTATCTGATATTAATATCAGACAACACTCCAGTTTTCTGGTAGGTGCTATTTCCATGATTTATCTCCTTTCGTCCTTTAATTTTAAATTTATTTGTATCTTTGAATCTAAATTGTGTCCCCTATAAAGAGCACATAGAGCATGCTTTTTTCATTTTAATTCAATATGACAATCTCTGTCTTATGACAGTGATTGCCTAATGTACTCACATGTAATGTTTTCATTGAAATAGCGGGAAACATCTTCCATTCTATTTTAGGTTTCTATGTTTCATGTCTTACTCTATTCCTCATTTATGGATTTTTTTGCATTAACTGAATATTTTTATTGTAGTATTTTAATTTATTTAATGATTATTCACTACACTTTTCTAATTTTTTCCCCCAGTGGTTGCTTTAGGGATTACCACATACATCTTAACTTATCAGAATCAGTTTCAGATTTATACTAGCCAAATTCCAGGAGATTCACAGATGTGATTCTATATAACGTCATTCCCTTCTCTCTCTCTCTCTGTCTCTCTCTCTCTCTCTCTCTGTCTCTCTCTCTCTGTCTCTGTCTCTCTCTCTTATTGTTTTTATAAGTTATACCTGTTAATGTTACATATTTTTAAATAATACAATGTTATATTTGCTACTTTACCATTTATATTGATTTTCCTAGCCAATACAGCCTTGCTCCCACTCATGTTGTTTGTGCTATTACTGCAAATATATTATACGTTACATTTGTATATGTTACAGGCCAAACAATACGTTATGGACGTACTATTTCATACAATCGCTTTTCAAATCTATTAGAAGAAGAAAAGAGAAAATATGCATGCCTTTAAATTGTTTTATATAATTATATTATTACCTTGACAGGTGCCCTTTGTCTTTTTCCTGTGGATTTTAACATCTGGGGTTACTTGCTTTTAACCTAAAGAACTTCTTTCAATATTTGTTGTATGGAAGGTCTACTAGCAAAAATCCTCTCAGCTTTTGTTTATCTTGGAAAGAAAGCCTTTATTTTATCTTCATTTTTGGAACACAATTTTGCTCCATTTATGATTTTGGGTTGACAGTTTTTTCTTTGAGCACTTAAAATTTGTTATCTCACTGTTTTCTGGCTGCCAATGTTCACACTGAGGATTCTGCTGTGAATTTTACTGTGCTTCCCCTGTAAGTGATGAGCCAGTTTTTTCATGGCTTGTAAGATATTCCTTTCATTTGATTTTTAGCATTTTTACTATGATGTGCCTGTTTGTGAACTTCTTTGTGTTTATTCTATTTGAAGTTCATTGAGCTTTCTGGATATGTAATTTATTGTTTTTCCATAAATTAGAGAAGTTTTCAGACATCATTTCTTTGAATACTTGTGTTGTTTCTTTCTCTTCTCTCACATTGGTGCTCTCAGTATGCAGATGTTGGTGGGTTTAATAGTGTTTTACATTTTTCTGAAGCTCTTCAGTTTTCTCCATTTTTTTCCTGCTCTTTGACTTGCATAATCTATATTGATCAGTCTCCAGGACTGCAATATTCTTTCTGCTTCAAGTTCAGCTCTCCTGTTGAGGTCCTTGAGTGAATTTTTAAAATTTCAGTTATTGTATTTTTTAACTCCAGAATTTACATCTGTAATAGTTTTAAATAATTTCTATCTTTTTACTGATATACTTTAGTTGATGCAACTTGTTATCATACCTTCCTTTACTTGCTTAATTTTGATTTTCCTTATAAACGTTACGACCATGTTTACAATGGCTATTTTTAAGTACTTTTCTGATAAATCTGACATCTGGTAATTCTCATGGGCAATTTTTGTTTTGTCTGATTTTTTTCCCAGTGTTTGGGTTATACTTTCCTATTTGTTTGTAGTAATTTTTGTTGGAAACTGAAAACTTTACATATTACAGCAAGTGTAGGTAAGTGTCCTCCCTTCCAGGGCTTGTTGTTGTTATTGGCTTATTTGCGTGTTCAGTACATGTTTGCATTACTTTCGTGAAGCCTATTTTTCCTCCCCCACTGTTAAGCCTCTGTTGTTCCTCCCCAAGGAGGTGCAGCTTTGCATGTACCTACAGTCGCCATAGGATGACGATGGTTTTGGTAGGGAATTTCTGATCTCTCTTTTTTTTTTTTTTAGTTTTATTTTATTTTATTTTTACATCCCTCACACCGTGAACCCCCCTCCCCCCATCCACCACCACCCCGACCTCACACCGAGCCATCACATTATACAACATTATGTTAAGTGAAATAAGTCAGAAAGAGAAAGACAAGTACCATATGATCTGATCTCTTTTTGTTATTCTGTGAACACACCGAGCTCTTAAACTTCGCTAATTGACTGTTAATTGCACAATTGTTTTAAACAATGTACTGAGGACACAAATATTTTTTACAACCAATCCTATAATATTATGACTCTTGTGAAAGAATAGTTTCGGAGGGCAGTGTTTAATACTTGTTCTGATCCCAGGAGGGTTCCCCCACGAGCAGCCTTATTTCTCAATTCTCTTCTGCAAACTAGACTACCGGCAATTCAGCCTGTGTATTAAGCTCTTTCATCACAACCTCCACTGCTCATGAGGCTTCATTTTATTCAGACTCAATTTCAAATGAAGTCAGGTGTTGGGAAGAGATTAGGAGCTGTTTATTGACTTGCTTCTCCCCCAAGAAAAATCCCTTAGGCCCTTGCTCTGGATCTGTGGTTGGGCACAACTGCAAGATTTTCTCTGAGTGAAGAAAGAGTGAAACCCTGCTCTCGGCGCTTAACATTCAATGGAGGGTGGGGTAGCATCTGGAAGACCTATTAGCTTGCATCTTCTGGATTTGAAGCAGAAGCTAAGACCGGGGTGACCAGGGCCCCAGTCTCCTTAGCTCACTGCACAGTAGAATTCAATGGAATAGGGGACTCCGTTTGTCACCCACACTTGGCTAAGACATCCTGAGCCACAGATGGGGGCCAGAATGAGAAAAGCTGGTGTCCTGCTCCTTTAGAAAGAAATCCCTTCACCTGCGAACTGTGGTAGGGGAGGGGCCCTGTGTCCTGTCAGCAGCAGTCTGCTGTGGAGGACATGTCTCACCCAGCTGGGAGTGGGGAGGCGGGGACATTCGTGATTCAAACAGCACAGGCTCTTAACTTTCACATCTAATTTATGTACATTTTATTTTATTTTATTTTATTTTATTAATTAATTATTTTAATTTATTTATTGGGGTGACAATTGTTAATGAAATTACATAATTTCAGGTGTACAATTCTGTATTACATCATCAATATATCCCATTGTGGGTTCACCACCCAGAGTCAGTTCTCCTTCCATCACCATATATTTCATCCCCCTTACCCTCATCTCCCTCCCCCCACCCCCCTTACCCTCTGGTAACCACTAAACTATTGTCTGTGTCTATGAGTTCTTGTTTCTCATTTGTTTGTCTTGTTTTTGGTTTATATACCACATATCAGTGAAATCATAGGGTTCTCTGCTTTTTGTGTCTGACTTATTTCGCTTAGCATTATATTCTCAAGATCCATCCATGATGTCACAAATGTTCCTATATCATCTTTCCTTAACGCTGAATAGTATTCCATTGTGTATATATACCACAACTTCTTTATCCAGTCATCTATCGAAGGACATTTTGGTTGTTTCCATGTCTTGGCCACCGTAAACAAAGCTGCAATGAACATTGGAGCACACGTGTCTTTATGTATAAATGATTTCAAATTCTTTGGGTAGATACCCAGGAGAGGGATTGCTGGGTCATATGGTAATTCTATTCGTAATTTTTTAAGGAACCTCCACACTGCCTAACATAGTGGCTGCACCAGTCTGCATTCCCACCAACAGTGTATGAGGGTTCCTTTTTCTCCACAGCCTGTCCAACACTTGTTGCTATTTGTCTTTTTGATGATAGCCATTCTGACTGGGGTAAGGTGATATCTCATTGTGGTTTTTATTTGCATTTCCCTGATGATTAGTGATGTTGAGCATTTTTTCATATGTCTATTTGCCATTTGTAAGTCCTCTTTAGAGAAATGTCTCTTCAGGTCCTCTGCCCATTTTTCAATCGGGTGGTTTGTTTTTTTGGTTGTTGAGTTTCATGAGTTCCTTGTATATTTTGGATATTAGACCCTTATCGGAGGAACTGTTTGCAAAAATCTTCTCCCATTCAGTCGGTTGCCTCTTTATTTTGTCGATGGTTTCTTTTGCTGTGCAGAAACTTTTAAGTTTCATATAGTCCCATTTGTTTATTTTAGCTTTTACTTCCGTTGCCTTTGGAGTCAAATTCATAAAATGCTCTTTGAACCCAAGGTCTATAAGTTTGGTACCTATGTTTTCTTCTATGCAGTTTATTGTGTCAGGTCTTATGCTTAAATCTTTGATCCATTTTGAATTAATTTTGGTACATGGTGACAGATAACAATCCAGTTTCATTCTTTGCACGTGGCTATCCAGTTCTCCCAGCACCATTTATTGAAGAGGCTATCTTTCCTCCATTGTATGTTTTTAGCTTCTTTGTCAAAAATTATCTGTCCATATTTATGTGGTTTTATTTCTGGGTTCTCAATTCTATTCCATTGGTCCATGTGTCTGTTTTTCTGCCAATACCATGCTGTTTTGATTATTGTAGCTCTGTAGTACAAGCTAAAGTCAGGCAGTGTGATACCTCCAGCACTGTTCTTTTTTCTTCAGATTGCTTTGGCTATTCGGGGTCTTTTGTGGTTCCAAACAAATCTGATGATTTTTTGTTCTATTTCTTTAAAAAATGCCATTGGGATTTTGATGGGGATTGCATTAAATCTGTATATTGCTTTGGGTAATATGGCCATTTTAACTATGTTGGTTCTTCCAAGCCATGAGCACGGAATGTCTTTCCATTTCTTTGTGTCTTCTTCAATTTCTTTCAAAAATGTCTTATAGTTTTCAGCATATAAATCCTTCACATCCTTGGTTAAATTTATTCCTCGGTATTTTATTCTTTTTCTGCAATTGCAAAGGGAATTGTTTTTTGTATTTCTTTTTCTGAGATTTCATTGTTAGTATATAGGAATGCAATGGACTTTTGTACGTTGATTTTTGTAGCCAGCAACTTTACTCTATTCATTGATTGTTTCTAACAGCTTTTTGGTGGAGTCTTTAGGGTTTTCTATGTATAGCATCATGTCATCTGCAAAGAGTGATGTTTTAACTTCTTCATTCCCAATTTGGACGCCTTTTATTTCTTTCTCTTGCCTGATGGCTCTGGCAAAGATAATTCATGTACATTTTCGTCAGTTTTTTTGGGATGTTTCTTCATGGCTATTTCTCTTTAGGATAATGTCTATATGCTTTAAACGATTGGTCTTTTTATTCCCCCGATAGCGTTTTTCTCTATTAATTTTACTAATGTAGGAGCAGGTTAGTGGAATTCCTTACACTTCAGGCCAGAAGTCAATCTCCCTTTATAGTGTTTCTTGATATTCATCAGTAACAGAGATAAAAACGGAATTTAAAGCAACACACTTGTAATTTCCACAAAAGTGTTATGTATGTAGAAATGCAACTAGTAAAAGATGAACAAGCCATTTGTGGAGGCATTATAATAAAAATTTATTTTAAGACATTATAAAGACCTATGTAAATAAATACAGTTATAGAAAATTAATGAATTATAACTTAGATTTCAGTTCTCCCCAAATTGGCCTTCAGATTTTAATTTCTTTTTCCGTTCTAACCAACTGAGCTAACTGGTCACGCCCGATCTTCTGATTTCAATGAGATCCCAATCTGAAATTATTTTTGACACTTGAAAATCTGATTCTAAAAAAATTACATAGAAAAGCAAAGAAGCACAATACCGAAGAAAAATAAGAAATTTTAAGGAAGTTATATAACATGATGGTAAAGTGCACACACAAACACACACGCGCACACACATAGCACACATCACATGAAATGATGAGGAAGACAAGAATCTACCGAAAAACTCCCAAAGACCATAACTGGAATAAGTTAAGCAGGAAAATGAATACAGCAGTGTTAGATTTAACCTAAAGTATAAAATAAATATTTACGAAGCCATTCTAATATAAATGAATGAAAAATAGATGACTGGGAGAATAACAAATTTCCCATGCAGAGACATTGCAAATAATGCATGTCAATAGTTTATCCTGAAGGTGATGGGGAATAACTTTATTATTCTTTGGTGTTGACTACACATAATGCTTTTTTCCCAAAGAAACCAATATGGAAAGCGGAGAAGATTAACTTCACGGGGGAACAACTTTGTGGTCGTTGTCCAAATACTAGTGTCCTTTGTGTAATCATGTAGCTAATATCAGACAGATCTTAGTGATGTGATTCTACTAAACACATAACCAGACTCCCAGATCCCAGATCGGTGAAGGTCGTTTAAAATTAGAAAAATGCGAGAATCTGTAACTGTCAAGAAGAGCTTAAGAACTATATTATTAAATGTACTGCATCTTGGGTAGGATCTTGGAATGGAAAAAGAACATTTGGTAAAAATAAAGGAAATCTAAATACTGTATGGAATATACTTAATGCATCAATATTTATTCATTAATTGTGACATGTGTACCATAAAGTACTATAACAATGATAGAGGAATTTATCTGAGGGGTATATGGGAACTCCATGCTATCTTCGCAACTTGTCTATAATTCTAAAACTATTTTAAAATAATGTATATACACTCGCAAAAGAGATAAGTGTTTCATAAATAAAACTCAAAGGGCACTATATAAAAGTGATTCAAATGAAAAATTCAAATGTATCAAAACTAATAATATCACTTCATAAAAAGACAACAAAAAGAAGCAAAAAAGTTATAAATTGAGAGCTAATTTTAATCACGTAAATAAATGGCAATTGGTATATTTCAAATGTAAAGTAGTTAAAATATCAATATATCAATGAGAAAGATATCATCCAATAATATATGTGGCATGCATATGTATATCTATACATATATAATTTTAATAGACATAATATGTTAGGATATGTGCTTATATAATTATATGTATACATACCACATGAATATATAGAAAATATGAACATGCATATACATTGTAATATACTATGTGTAGTATAGAAAATATAAACATACATACAATACTCAAATAGATGCAGTATATAAAGATACATGTTTTATATATTCGTAAAGCAAAAGTGAATATACTTTGGCCAGAAACATATAAGAAGCCCTTAATATTGTTAATAATTAAATAAGCATAAAACTAAACCTTAATTTTAAATTTTTGTATGTACCAGAATGGCAGGTACTGAGAGTCTGGAAAAACCAAGTTCTATTGAAGACGTGGAGCCATTATAACTCCTAGTCAGTGCTGGTGGAAATGTGGATTGGTACAACCACTTTGGAAAACAATCAGCATTATTTTTACAGTCTTTCCATTTAAGAATAAGAACACAGAGCATCCACTCGTCACTGTACATATCCTGGGTAACTCGATCATAGGTTTACCTGGGGACACTTACAAAACAAGGTCAATGCCGTATTGTTCTTTAAAATAAACACCCACAGGAGTAGGGTGCCTGGGCCAGAGCCTCTCCTTTCCCGTGACAAACCCCGGGCGAGATTCGGACCCCACCGGCACTCCGCAGAGCCTGGAGGCCTGCCCCAGTATCTCACGGTGACTGCCCGCCCCCCCCTCTACATCCTTATCGGAGCCCAGCCCCGGGCGCGACCGTCCGCCGGTGGAGGAGCTGTCGCTTCAACACTGCCCCCGTGCGTCGGTCCCATTCCGTGACAGAGCCTGTGCGTCCCTCCTTCCTCCCCCCCCCCACTCGCAACCGCTGTCTCTCTGGCTTCTGTCACCGCCAGGGAAGTGGCAGAGGGCCCGTGGAGCCACGGGTGGCCCGAACGGACCTCACTGCGGGCAAAGAGTAACCCGCTGACCACGACCGCGGCGTCCTGAGGAGGCGGGGAGCAGGCGGGTGGCGCTGCGCTGCTGGAGCCGGCAGGCGGGGCGCGGCCCAGCAACCTGGCGAGCGCTCACCAAGCAGGCCGGGCGGCTGCTCTTGGGGCGCCGCGAGCCCGGTCCCAGCGTCTACGGCCATACCACCCTGCACGCGCCGGATCTCCTCTGATCTCGGAAGCTAAGCAGGGTCGGGCCTGGTTAGTACTTGGATGGGAGACCGCTCGGGAATACCGGGTGCTCTAGGCTTTTACCCGCCACTCCTTTTGGGGCCGCCATGCCCCTGGACCCTCTGCAGCCGCCAACCCCGCCACAGGACCCCTGGCCAGCGGGGCTGGGCGGGGTGGGGGGGGTAGTTGGAGGGTGGGGTCCGGGCCGCCGCCGAGACCTACAGCCTCGCAGACCCTGCCTCACGCCAGGCGACTGGGCCAGGTCTCCCCCCACAGCCCCTTCTATAGCCTCTTTTTTCCCCCCCGCAAGCGCATGCTGTCAACCCGAAGACCTTCGCCGCGCCCACGATCCCGCCCCCAAAGCCCAAGCCCAGGGCTGCCTGCCCGCTCAGGCCTCCAAACGGCCTCGGGCGGCTTTCTCCTGCCAAGGCAGTGCGGCTCCTTGGCACCTCGGTGTCCTTGGCAGAGGGGTGACCGTCCCACTGCCTGCACCCGGGCCCGGAGACAGAGGGACTGGTTGTCCCAGGACAGCAAGCCGAGGGGACGCCCAGCCGCTACACCCCACCGGAGGACTCCGTCTCCACCGGCAGGCACCGCGGCCGCTCTCCCAGCGCCCTTCCTTCTCCCAGGGGAGCCCTGCGCGTTCGGTTCCCGCAGGCCTGCCCCTGGGTCCCACGGTGACTGCCCGCCCGCCCCCCCCCGGGCTGTACTACCTTAACGGAGCCCAGCCCCGGGCGCGACCGTCCGCCGGTGGAGGAGCTGTCCCTTCAACACTGCCCCCGTGCGTGGGTCCCATTCCGTGACAGAGCCTGTGCGTCCCTCCTTCCTCCCCCCCCCACTCGCAACCGCTGTCTCTCTGGCTTCTGTCACCGCCAGGTTAGTGGCAGAGGCCCCGTGCAGCCACGGGTGCCCCGAAGGGGCCTCACTGCGGGCAAAGAGTAACCCGCTGCCCACGCCCGCGGCGTCCTGAGGAGGCAGGGAGCAGGCGGGATGCGCGGCGCTGCTGCAGCCGGCAGGCGGTGAGAGGCTCGCCGCCGGCGCGGCCCAACAACCTGGCGCGCGCTCACCAAGCAGGCCGGGCGGCTGCTCTTGGGGCGCCGCGAGCCCGGTCCCAGCGTCTACGGCCATACCACCCTGCACGCGCCGGATCTCCTCTGATCTCGGAAGCTAAGCAGGGTCGGGCCTGGTTAGTATTTGGATGGGAGACCGCCTGGGAATACCGGGTGCACTTGGCTTTTGCCCGCCACTGCTTTTGCGGCCGCCATGCCCCTGGACCCTCTGCAGCCGCCAACCCCGCCACAGAACCCCTGGCCAGCGGGGCTGGGCGGGGTGGGGGTCTGGGTAGTGGGAGGGTGGGGTCCGGGCCACCGCCGAGACCTAGAGCCTCGCAGACCCGGCCTCACGCCAGGCGCCTGGGCCAGGTCTCCCCCCACAGTCCCTTCTATAGCCTCTTTTTTCCCCCGCAAGCGAAAGCTGTCAACCCGCAGACCTTCGCCGCGCCCACGACCCCGCCCCCAAAGCCCAAGCCCAGGGCTGCCTGCCGGCGCAGGCCTCCAAACGGCCTCGGGCGGCTTTCTCCTGCCAAGGCAGTGCGGCTCCTTGGCACCTCGGTGTCCGTGGCAGACGGGTGACCGTCCCAAAGCCTGCACCCTGGCACAAAGACAGAGGGACTGGTTGTCCCAGGACAGCAAGCCGAGGGGACGCCCAGCCGCCCCACCCCACCGGAGGACTCCGTCTCCACCGGCAGGCACCGCGGCCGCTCTCCCAGCGCCCTTCCTTCTCCCAGGAGAGCTGTGTGCGCTCGGTTCCCCCCCGCCGGCCGCTGCGGTCCCCGGCGCACAGCCACAAAAGAGCCCGGCCATAGCAGCAGAGGGAGGGAGTGCCACAACTGCACGCGCGCGGCCGTCTCCCCGGGCCTCCAGGAGAGACCACCACAGGGGAAAAGCAGGCAGGCAGGCAGGCCCAAAACCCACAGGAGTAGGGTGCCTGGGCCAGAGCCTCTCCTATCGCGTGACAAACCCCGGGCGAGATTCGGACCCCACCGGCACTCCGCAGACCCTGGAGGCCTGCCCCGGGGTCCCACGGTGACTGCCCGTCCCCCCCCCCCTGGGCTCTACATCCTTATCGGAGCCCAGCCCCGGGCGTGACCGTCCGCCGGTGGAGGAGCTGTCGCTTCAACACTGCCCCCGTGCGTCGGTCCCATTCCGTGACAGAGCCTGTGCGTCCCTCCTTCCTCCCCCCCCCACTCGCAACCGCTGTCTCTCTGGCTTCTGTCACCGCCAGGGAAGTGGCAGAGGGCCCGTGGAGCCACGGGTGGCCCGAACGGGCCTCACTGCGGGCAAAGAGTAACCCGCTGCCCACGACCGCGGCGTCCTGAGGAGGCGGGGAGCAGGCGGGTGGCGCCGCGCTGCTGGAGCCGGCAGGCGGGGCGCGGCCCAGCAACCTGGCGAGCGGTCACCAAGCAGGCCGGGCGGCTGCTCTTGGGGCGCCGGGAGCCCGGTCCCAGCGTCTACGGCCATACCACCCTGCACGCGCCGGATCTCCTCTGATCTCGGAAGCTAAGCAGAATCGGGCCTGGTTAGTACTTGGATGGGAGCCCGCTCGGGAATACCGGGTGCTCTAGGCTTTTACCCGCCATGCCCCTGGACCCTCTGCAGCTGCCAACCCCTCCACAGGACCCCTGGCCAGCGGGGCTGGGCGGGGTGGGGGGGGTAGTTGGAGGGTGGGGTTCAGGCCGCCGCCGAGACCTACAGCCTCGCAGACCCGGACTCACGCCAGGCGACTGGGCCAGGTCTCCCCCCACAGCCCCTTCTATAGCCTCTTTTTTCCCCCCCGCAAGCGCATGCTGTCAACCCGAAGACCTTCGCCGCGCCCACGACCCCGCCCCCAAAGCCCAAGCCCAGGGCTGCCTGCCCGCGCAGGCCTCCAAACGGCCTCGGGCGGCTTTCTCCTGCCAAGGCAGTGCGGCTCCTTGGCACCTCGGTGTCCGTGGCAGACGGGTGACCGTCCCAAAGCCTGCACCCTGGCACAAAGACAGAGGGACTGGTTGTCCCAGGACAGCAAGCCGAGGGGACGCCCAGCCGCCCCACCCCACCGGAGGACTCCGTCTCCACCGGCAGGCACCGCGGCCGCTCTCCCAGCGCCCTTCCTTCTCCCAGGAGAGCTGTGTGCGCTCGGTTCCCCCCCGCCGGCCGCTGCGGTCCCCGGCGCACAGCCACAAAAGAGCCCGGCCATAGCAGCAGAGGGAGGGAGTGCCACAACTGCACGCGCGCGGCCGTCTCCCCGGGCCTCCAGGAGAGACCACCACAGGGGAAAAGCAGGCAGGCAGGCAGGCCCAAAACCCACAGGAGTAGGGTGCCTGGGCCAGAGCCTCTCCTATCGCGTGACAAACCCCGGGCGAGATTTGGACCCCACCGGCACTCCGCAGACCCTGGAGGCCTGCCCCAGTATCCCAGGGTGACTGCCCGCCCCCCCCCCTCTACATCCTTATCGGAGCCCAGCCCTGGGCGTGACCGTCCGCCGGTGGAGGAGCTGTGGCTTCAACACTGCCCCCGTGCGTCGGTCTTATTCCGTGACAGAGCCTGTGCGTCCCTCCTTCCTCCCCCCCCCCCACTCGCAACCGCTGTCTCTCTGGCTTCTGTCACCGCCAGGGAAGTGGCAGAGGGCCCGTGGAGCCACGGGTGGCCCGAACGGGCCTCACTGCGGGCAAAGAGTAACCCGCTGCCCACGACCGCGGCGTCCTGAGGACGCGGGGAGCAGGCGGGTGGTGCGGCGCTGCTGGAGCCGGAAGGCGGGGAGAGGCTCGCCGCCGGAGCGGCCCAACAACCTGGCGCGCGCTCACCACGAAGGCCGGGCAGCTGCTCTTGGGGCGCCGCGAGCCCGGTCCCAGCGTCTACGGCCATACCACCCTGCACGCGCCCGATCTCCTCTGATCTCGGAAGCTAAGCAGGGTCGGGCCTGGTTAGTACTTGGATGGGAGACCGCCTGGGAATACCGGGTGCACTAGGCTTTTGCCCGCCACTGCTTTTGCGGCCGCCATTCCCCAGGACCCTCTGCAGCCGCCAACCCCGCCTCATGACCCCTGGCCAGCGGGGCTGGGCGGGGTGGGGGTGTAGGTAGTGGGAGGGTGGGGTCCGTGCCGCCGCCGAGACCTACAGCCTCGCAGACCCGGACTCACGCCAGGCGCCTGGGCCAGGTCTCCCCCCACAGCCCCTTCTATAGCCTCTTTTTTCCCCCCCGCAAGCGCATGCTGTCAACCCGCAGACCTTCGCCGCGCCCACGATCCCGCCCCCAAAGCCCAAGCCCAGGGCTGCCTGCCCGCGCAGGCCTCCAAACGGCCTCGGGCGGCTTTCTCCTGCCAAGGCAGTGCGGCTCCTTGGCACCTCGGTGTCCTTGGCAGAGGGGTGACCGTCCCACTGCCTGCACCCGGGCCCGGAGACAGAGGGACTGGTTGTCCCAGGACAGCAAGCCGAGGGGACGCCCAGCCGCTCCACCCCACCGGAGGACTCCGTCTCCACCGGCAGGCACCGCGGCCGCTCTCCCAGCGCCCTTCCTTCTCCCAGGGGAGCCCTGCGCGTTCGGTTCCCGCAGGCATGCCCCTGGGTCCCACGGTGACTGCCCGCCCCCCCCCCCCGGGCTGTACATCCTTAACGGAGCCCAGCCCCGGGCGCGACCGTCCGCCGGTGGAGGAGCTGTCCCTTCAACACTGCCCCCGTGCGTGGGTCCCATTCCGTGACAGAGCCTGTGCGTCCCTCCTTCCTCCCCCCCCCCACTCGCAACCGCTGTCTCTCTGGCTTCTGTCACCGCCAGGGTAGTGGCAGAGGCCCCGTGCAGCCACGGGTGCCCCGAAGGTGCCTCACTGCGGGCAAAGAGTAACCCGCTGCCCACGCCCGCGGCGTCCTGAGGAGGCGGGGAGCAGGCGGGATGCGCGGCGCTGCTGCAGACGGCAGGCGGTGAGAGGCTCGCCGCCGGCGCGGCCCAACAACCTGGCGCGCGCTCACCAAGCAGGCCGGGCGGCTGCTCTTGGGGCGCCGCGAGCCCGGTCCCAGCGTCTACGGCCATACCACCCTGCACGCGCCGGATCTCCTCTGATCTCGGAAGCTAAGCAGGGTCGGGCCTGGTTAGTATTTGGATGGGAGACCGCCTGGGAATAACGGGTGCACTAGGCTTTTGCCCGCCAATGCTTTTGCGGCCGCCATGCCCCTGGACACTCTGCAGCCGCCAACCCCGCCACAGGACCCCTGGCCAGCGGGGCTGGGCGGGGTGGGGGGGCTGGGTAGTGGGAGGGTGGGGTCCGGGCCACCGCCGAGACCTAGAGCCTCGCAGACCCGGCCTCACGCCAGGCGCCTGGGCCAGGTCTCCCCCCACAGTCCCTTCTATAGCCTCTTTTTTCCCCCGCAAGCGAAAGCTGTCAACCCGCAGACCTTCGCCGCGCCCACGACCCCGCCCCCAAAGCCCAAGACCAGGGCTGCCTGCCGGCGCAGGCCTCCAAACGGCCTCGGGCGGCTTTCTCCTGCCAAGGCAGTGCGGCTCCTTGGCACCTCGGTGTCCGTGGCAGACGGGTGACCGTCCCACTGCCTGCACCCGGGCCCAAAGACAGAGGGACTGGTTGTCCCAGGACAGCAAGCCGAGGGGACGCCCAGCCGCCCCACCCCACCGGAGGACTCCGTCTCCACCGGCAGGCACCGCGGCCCCTCCCCCAGCGCTTTTCCTTCTCCCAGGAGAGCTGTGTGCGCTCGGTTCCCCCCCGCCAGCCGCTGCGGTCCCCGGCGCACAGCCACAAAAGAGCCCGGCCATAGCAGCAGAGGGAGGGAGTGCCACAACTGCACGCGCGCGGCCGTCTCCCCGGGCCTCCAGGAGAGACCACCACAGGGGAAAAGCAGGCAGGCAGGCAGGCCCAAAACCCACAGGAGTAGGGTGCCTGGGCCAGAGCCTCTCCTTTCGCGTGACAAACCCCGGGCGAGATTCGGACCCCACCGGCACTCTGCAGACCCTGGAGGCCTGCCCCAGTATCCAACGGTGACTGCACGCCCCCCCCCCCTGGGCTCTACATCCTTATCGGAGCCCAGCCCCGGGCGTGACGGTCCGCCGGTGGAGGAGCTGTCGCTTCAACACTGCCCCCGTGCGTCGGTCCCATTCCGTGACAGAGCCTGTGCGTCCCTCCTTCCTCCCCCCCCCCACTCGCAACCGCTGTCTCTCTGGCTTCTGTCACCGCCAGGGTAGTGGCAGAGGCCCCGTGCAGCCACGGGTGCCCCAAGGGGCCTCACTGCGGGCAAAGAGTAACCCGCTGCCCACGCCCGCGGCGTCCTGAGGAAGCGGGGAGCAGGCGGGATGCGCGGCGCTGCTGCAGCCGGCAGGCGGTGAGAGGCTCGCCGCCGGCGCGGCCCAACAACCTGGCGCGCGCTCACCAAGCAGGCCGGGCGGCTGCTCTTGGGGCGCCGCGAGCCCGGTCCCAGCGTCTACGGCCATACCACCCTGCACGCGCCCGATCTCCTCTGATCTCGGAAGCTAAGCAGGGTCGGGCCTGGTTAGTATTTGGATGGGAGACCGCCTGGGAATACCGGGTGCACTAGGCTTTTTCCCGCCACTGCTTTTGCGGCCGCCATGCCCCTGGACCCTCTGCAGCCGCCAACCCCGCCACAGGACCCCTGGCCAGCGGGGCTGGGCGGGGTGGGGGGGCTGGGTAGTGGGAGGGTGGGGTCCGGGCCACCGCCGAGACCTAGAGCCTCGCAGACCCTGCCTCACGCCAGGCGCCTGGGCCAGGTCTCCCCCCACAGCCCCTTCTATAGCCTCTTTTTTCCCCCCCGCAAGCGCATGCTGTCAACCCGCAGACCTTCGCCGCTCCCACGAACCCGCCCCCAAGCCCAAGCCCAGGGCTGCCTGCCCGCGCAGGCCTCCAAACGGCCTCGGGCGGCTTTCTCCTGCCAAGGCAGTGCGGCTCCTTGGCACCTCGGTGTCCTTGGCAGAGGGGTGACCGTCCCACTGCCTGCACCCGGGCCCAAAGACAGAGGGACTGGTTGTCCCAGGACAGCAAGCCGAAGGGACGCCCAGCCGCCCCACCCCACCGGAGGACTCCGTCTCCGCGGGCAGGCACCGCGGCCCCTCCCCCAGCGCCCTTCCTTCTCCCAGGAGAGCCGTGTGCGCTCGGTTCCCGCCAGCCAGCCGCTGCGGCCCCCGGCGCACAGCCACAAAAGAGCCCGGCCAAAGCAACGGAGGGAGGGAGCGCCACACCTGCACGCGCGCGGCCATCTCCCCGGGCCTCCAGGAGAGACCACCACAGGGGAAAAGCAGGCAGGCAGGCAGGCAGGCACACAACCCACAGGACTAGGGTGCCTGGGCCAGAGCCTCTCCTTTCGCGTGCCAAACCCCGGGGAGACTCGAACTCCACCGGCACTCCGCAGACCCTGGAGGCCTGCCCCGGGGTCCCACGGTGACTGCCCGTCCCCCCCTCCCCCCGGGCTCTACATCCTTAACGGAGCCCAGCCCCGGGCGTGACCGTCCGCCGGTGGAGGAGCTGTCGCTTCAACACTGCCCCCGTGCGTCGGTCCCATTCCGTGACACAGCCTGTGTCCTTTTTCCTCCCCCCCCCACTGCCAACCGCTGTCTCTCTGGCTTCTGTCACCGTCAGGGAAGTGGCAGAAGCCCCGTGGAGCCACGGGTGGCGTGAAGGGGCCTCACTGCGGGCAAAGAGTAACCCGCTGCCCACGCCCGCGGCGTCCTGAGGAGGCGGGGAGCAGGCGGGAGGCGCGGCGCTGCTGCAGCCGGCAGGCGGGTAGAGGCAAGCCGGCGCGGCCCAACAACCTGGCGCACGCTCACCACCAAGGCCGGGCAGCTGCTCTTGGGGCGCCGCGAGCCCGGTCCCAGCGTCTCGGCCATACCACCCTGCACGCGCCGGAATTCCTCTGATCTCGGAAGCTAAGCAGGGTTGGGCCTGGTTAGTACTTGGATGGGAGACCGCCTGGCAATACCGGGTGCGCTAGGCTTTTACCCGCCATGCCCCTGGACCCTCTGCAGCCACCAACCCCGCCACAGGACCCCTGGCCAGCGGGGCTGGGCGGGGTAGGGGGGGTGGGTAGTGGGAGGGTGGAGTCCGGGCCGCCGCCTAGACCTACAGCCTCGCAGACCCGGCCTCACGCCAGGCGCCTGGGCCAGGTCTCCCCTCACAGCCCCTTCTATAGCCTCTTTTTTCCCCCGCAAGCGCATGCTGTCAACCCGCAGACCTTCGCCGCGCCCACGACCCCGCCCCCAAAGCCCAAGCCCAGGGCTGCCTGCCCGCGCAGGCCTCCAAACGGCCTCGGGCGGCTTTCTCCTGCCAAGGCAGTGCGGCTCTTGCCACCTCGGTGTCCTTGGCAGAGGGGTGACCGTCCCACTGCCTGCACCCGGGCCCGGAGACAGAGGGACTGGTTGTCCCAGGACAGCAAGCCGAGGGGACGCCCAGCCGCTCCAATCCACCGGAGGACTCCGTCTCCACCGGCAGTCACCGCGGCCGCTCTCCCAGCGCCCTTCCTTCTCCCAGGGGAGCCCTGCGCGTTAGGTTCCCGCAGGCTTGCCCCGGGGTCCCACGGTGACTGCCCGCCCCATCCCCCGGGCTGTACATCCTTAACGGAGCCCAGCCCCGGGCGCGACCGTCCGCCGGTGGAGGAGCTGTCCCTTCAACACTGCCCCCGTGCGTCGGTCCCATTCCGTGACAGAGCCTGTGTGTCCCTCCTTCCTCCCCCCCCCACTCGCAACCGCTGTCTCTCTGGCTTCTGTCACCGCCAGGGAAGTGGCAGAGGCCCCGTGGAGCCACGGGTGGCCCGAACGGGCCTCACTGAGCGCAAAGAGTAACCCGCTGCCCACGCCCGCGGCGTCCTGAGGAGGCGGGGAGCAGGCGGGATGCGCGGCGCTGCTGCAGACGGCAGGCGGTGAGAGGCTCGCCGCCGGCGCGGCCCAACAACCTGGCGCGCGCTCACCAAGCAGGCCGGGCGGCTGCTCTTGGGGCGCCGCGAGCCCGGTCCCAGCGTCTACGGCCATACCACCCTGCACGCGCCGGATCTCCTCTGATCTCGGAAGCTAAGCAGGGTCGGGCCTGGTTAGTATTTGGATGGGAGACCGCCTGGGAATAACGGGTGCACTAGGCTTTTGCCCGCCAATGCTTTTGCGGCCGCCATGCCCCTGGACACTCTGCAGCCGCCAACCCCGCCACAGGACCCCTGGCCAGCGGGGCTGGGCGGGGTGGGGGGGCTGGGTAGTGGGAGGGTGGGGTCCGGGCCACCGCCGAGACCTAGAGCCTCGCAGACCCGGCCTCACGCCAGGCGCCTGGGCCAGGTCTCCCCCCACAGTCCCTTCTATAGCCTCTTTTTTCCCCCGCAAGCGAAAGCTGTCAACCCGCAGACCTTCGCCGCGCCCACGACCCCGCCCCCAAAGCCCAAGACCAGGGCTGCCTGCCGGCGCAGGCCTCCAAACGGCCTCGGGCGGCTTTCTCCTGCCAAGGCAGTGCGGCTCCTTGGCACCTCGGTGTCCGTGGCAGACGGGTGACCGTCCCACTGCCTGCACCCGGGCCCAAAGACAGAGGGACTGGTTGTCCCAGGACAGCAAGCCGAGGGGACGCCAAGCCGCCCCACCCCACCGGAGGACTCCGTCTCCACCGGCAGGCACCGCGGCCCCTCCCCCAGCGCTTTTCCTTCTCCCAGGAGAGCTGTGTGCGCTCGGTTCCCCCCCGCCAGCCGCTGCGGTCCCCGGCGCACAGCCACAAAAGAGCCCGGCCATAGCAGCAGAGGGAGGGAGTGCCACAACTGCACGCGCGCGGCCGTCTCCCCGGGCCTCCAGGAGAGACCACCACAGGGGAAAAGCAGGCAGGCAGGCAGGCCCAAAACCCACAGGAGTAGGGTGCCTGGGCCAGAGCCTCTCCTTTCGCGTGACAAACCCCGGGCGAGATTCGGACCCCACCGGCACTCTGCAGACCCTGGAGGCCTGCCCCAGTATCCAACGGTGACTGCACGCCCCCCCCCCCTGGGCTCTACATCCTTATCGGAGCCCAGCCCCGGGCGTGACGGTCCGCCGGTGGAGGAGCTGTCGCTTCAACACTGCCCCCGTGCGTCGGTCCCATTCCGTGACAGAGCCTGTGCGTCCCTCCTTCCTCCCCCCCCCCACTCGCAACCGCTGTCTCTCTGGCTTCTGTCACCGCCAGGGTAGTGGCAGAGGCCCCGTGCAGCCACGGGTGCCCCAAGGGGCCTCACTGCGGGCAAAGAGTAACCCGCTGCCCACGCCCGCGGCGTCCTGAGGAAGCGGGGAGCAGGCGGGATGCGCGGCGCTGCTGCAGCCGGCAGGCGGTGAGAGGCTCGCCGCCGGCGCGGCCCAACAACCTGGCGCGCGCTCACCAAGCAGGCCGGGCGGCTGCTCTTGGGGCGCCGCGAGCCCGGTCCCAGCGTCTACGGCCATACCACCCTGCACGCGCCCGATCTCCTCTGATCTCGGAAGCTAAGCAGGGTCGGGCCTGGTTAGTATTTGGATGGGAGACCGCCTGGGAATACCGGGTGCACTAGGCTTTTTCCCGCCACTGCTTTTGCGGCCGCCATGCCCCTGGACCCTCTGCAGCCGCCAACCCCGCCACAGGACCCCTGGCCAGCGGGGCTGGGCGGGGTGGGGGGGCTGGGTAGTGGGAGGGTGGGGTCCGGGCCACCGCCGAGACCTAGAGCCTCGCAGACCCTGCCTCACGCCAGGCGCCTGGGCCAGGTCTCCCCCCACAGCCCCTTCTATAGCCTCTTTTTTCCCCCCCGCAAGCGCATGCTGTCAACCCGCAGACCTTCGCCGCTCCCACGAACCCGCCCCCAAGCCCAAGCCCAGGGCTGCCTGCCCGCGCAGGCCTCCAAACGGCCTCGGGCGGCTTTCTCCTGCCAAGGCAGTGCGGCTCCTTGGCACCTCGGTGTCCTTGGCAGAGGGGTGACCGTCCCACTGCCTGCACCCGGGCCCAAAGACAGAGGGACTGGTTGTCCCAGGACAGCAAGCCGAAGGGACGCCCAGCCGCCCCACCCCACCGGAGGACTCCGTCTCCGCGGGCAGGCACCGCGGCCCCTCCCCCAGCGCCCTTCCTTCTCCCAGGAGAGCCGTGTGCGCTCGGTTCCCGCCAGCCAGCCGCTGCGGCCCCCGGCGCACAGCCACAAAAGAGCCCGGCCAAAGCAACGGAGGGAGGGAGCGCCACACCTGCACGCGCGCGGCCATCTCCCCGGGCCTCCAGGAGAGACCACCACAGGGGAAAAGCAGGCAGGCAGGCAGGCAGGCACACAACCCACAGGACTAGGGTGCCTGGGCCAGAGCCTCTCCTTTCGCGTGCCAAACCCCGGGGAGACTCGAACTCCACCGGCACTCCGCAGACCCTGGAGGCCTGCCCCGGGGTCCCACGGTGACTGCCCGTCCCCCCCTCCCCCCGGGCTCTACATCCTTAACGGAGCCCAGCCCCGGGCGTGACCGTCCGCCGGTGGAGGAGCTGTCGCTTCAACACTGCCCCCGTGCGTCGGTCCCATTCCGTGACACAGCCTGTGTCCTTTTTCCTCCCCCCCCCACTGCCAACCGCTGTCTCTCTGGCTTCTGTCACCGTCAGGGAAGTGGCAGAAGCCCCGTGGAGCCACGGGTGGCGTGAAGGGGCCTCACTGCGGGCAAAGAGTAACCCGCTGCCCACGCCCGCGGCGTCCTGAGGAGGCGGGGAGCAGGCGGGAGGCGCGGCGCTGCTGCAGCCGGCAGGCGGGTAGAGGCAAGCCGGCGCGGCCCAACAACCTGGCGCACGCTCACCACCAAGGCCGGGCAGCTGCTCTTGGGGCGCCGCGAGCCCGGTCCCAGCGTCTCGGCCATACCACCCTGCACGCGCCGGAATTCCTCTGATCTCGGAAGCTAAGCAGGGTTGGGCCTGGTTAGTACTTGGATGGGAGACCGCCTGGCAATACCGGGTGCGCTAGGCTTTTACCCGCCATGCCCCTGGACCCTCTGCAGCCACCAACCCCGCCACAGGACCCCTGGCCAGCGGGGCTGGGCGGGGTAGGGGGGGTGGGTAGTGGGAGGGTGGAGTCCGGGCCGCCGCCTAGACCTACAGCCTCGCAGACCCGGCCTCACGCCAGGCGCCTGGGCCAGGTCTCCCCTCACAGCCCCTTCTATAGCCTCTTTTTTCCCCCGCAAGCGCATGCTGTCAACCCGCAGACCTTCGCCGCGCCCACGACCCCGCCCCCAAAGCCCAAGCCCAGGGCTGCCTGCCCGCGCAGGCCTCCAAACGGCCTCGGGCGGCTTTCTCCTGCCAAGGCAGTGCGGCTCTTGCCACCTCGGTGTCCTTGGCAGAGGGGTGACCGTCCCACTGCCTGCACCCGGGCCCGGAGACAGAGGGACTGGTTGTCCCAGGACAGCAAGCCGAGGGGACGCCCAGCCGCTCCAATCCACCGGAGGACTCCGTCTCCACCGGCAGTCACCGCGGCCGCTCTCCCAGCGCCCTTCCTTCTCCCAGGGGAGCCCTGCGCGTTAGGTTCCCGCAGGCTTGCCCCGGGGTCCCACGGTGACTGCCCGCCCCATCCCCCGGGCTGTACATCCTTAACGGAGCCCAGCCCCGGGCGCGACCGTCCGCCGGTGGAGGAGCTGTCCCTTCAACACTGCCCCCGTGCGTCGGTCCCATTCCGTGACAGAGCCTGTGTGTCCCTCCTTCCTCCCCCCCCCACTCGCAACCGCTGTCTCTCTGGCTTCTGTCACCGCCAGGGAAGTGGCAGAGGCCCCGTGGAGCCACGGGTGGCCCGAACGGGCCTCACTGAGCGCAAAGAGTAACCCGCTGCCCACGACCGCCGCGTCCTGAGGAGGCAGGGAGCAGGCGGGAGGAGCGGCGCTGCTGGAGCTGGCAGGCGGGGAGAGGCTCGCCGCCGGCGCGGCCCAACAACCTGGCGCGTGCTCACCACGAAGGCCGGGCAGGTGCTCTTGGGGCGCCGCGAGCCCGGTCCCAGCGTCTACGGCCATACCACCCTGCACGCGCCGGATCTCCTCTGATCTCGGAAGCTAAGCAGGGTCGGGCCTGGTTAGTACTTGGATGGGAGACCGCCTGGGAATACCGGGTGCACTAGGCTTTTGCCCGCCAGTGCTTTTGCGGCCGCCATGCCCCTGGACCCTCTGCAGCCACCAACCCCGCCACAGGACCCCTGGCCTGCGGGGCTGGGCGGGGTGGGGGGGTGGGTAGTGGGAGGGTGGGGTCCGGGCCGCCGCCGAGACCTACAGCCTCGCAGACCCGGCCTCACGCCAGGCGCCTGGGCCAGGTCTCCCCCCACAGTCCCTTCTATAGCCTCTTTTTTCCCCCGCAAGCGCATGCTGTCAACCCGCAGACCTTCGCCGCGCCCACGACCCCGCCCCCAAAGCCCAAGCCCAGGGCTGCCTGCCCGCGCAGGCCTCCAAACGGCCTCGGGCGGCTTTCTCTTGCCAAGGCAGTGCGGCTCTTGGCACCTCGGTGTCCTTGGCAGAGGGGTGACCGTCCCACTGCCTGCACCCGGGCCCGAGACAGAGGGACTGGTTGTCCCAGGACAGCAAGCCGAAGGGACGCCCAGCCGCCCCACCCCACCGGAGGACTCCGTCTCCGCGGGCAGGCACCGCGGCCCCTCCCCCAGCGCAATTCCTTCTCCCAGGAGAGCCGTGTGCGCTAGGTTCCCGCCGGCCGTGTGCGCTCGGTTCCCGCCGGCCGGCCGCTGCGGCCCCCGGCGCACAGCCACAAAAGAGCCCGGCCAAAGCAACGGAGGGAGGGAGCGCCACACCTGCACGCGCGCGGCCGTCTCCCCGGGCCTCCAGGAGAGACCACCACAGGGGAAAAGCAGGCAGGCAGGCAGGCAGGCACACAACCCACAGGAGTAGGGTGCCTGGGCCAGAGCCTCTCCTTTCGCGTGACAAACCCCCGGCGACATTCGGACCCCACCGGCACTCCGCAGACCCTGGAGGCCTGCCCCGGGGTCCCACGGTGACTGCCAGCCCCCCCCCCCCCCGGGCTCTACATCCTTAACGGAGCCCAGCCCCGGGCGCGACCGTCCGCCGGTGGAGGAGCTGTCCCTTCAACACTGCCCCCATGCGTCGGTCCCATTCCGTGACACAGCCTGTGTGTCCCTCCTTCCTCTCCCCCCACTCCCAACCGCTGTCTCTGGCTTCTGTCACCGCCAGGGTAGTGGCAGAGGCCCCGTGGAGCCACGGGTGGCCCGAAGGAGCCTCACTGCGGTCAAAGAGTAACCCGCTGCCCACGCCCGCGGCGTCCTGAGGAGGCGGGGAGCAGGCGTGAGACTGGGCCCTGGCGGAGCCGGCCAGCGGGGAGATGCTCCGGACGGGAGCAGCCTGGCAGCCTGGTTCTCGCTCACCACGCAGGCCGGTCCGCTGCTTTGTGGCGCTGGGGGCCTGCTCCCAGCGTCTATGGCCACAGCAGCTTGAAGGCTCCCTACCTCCTTTGATCTGCGAAGCTAAGCAGGGTCGGCCTGGATAGTACTAGGATGGGGCATCGCCCGGGAATACCGGGTGCCCTAGGCTTTGACCCGCCACTCCTTTTGCGGCCGCCACGCCCCTCGTCCTCCGGGAGTGGCCCAGCCCGCCTAATAAACTCACGCCAGGGGTGGCGCTAGGGGGGCTGGAGGGCAGGGGGAGAGGCATGGCTGGCGCCACCTGGCACTACAATCTGGCTGCCCCGGCGTCACGCCAGGAGGCCCTGAGACAGAGACTCGCGGTGTCGCCCGACACCGGACCAAGGGGAAGGCCACCCGCCCCACCCCAGCGGATAGCTGCGTCTCTGCTGGCCAACACCGCGACCCCCCCCCCTCCCGCACACCCTTCTTAGTCCCCTTCCCTCCCTCAAGCCTTCAGCCAGCAGCCGTTCGCCCCGCCCCCAACGCGCAAGTCCGGGTCTGCCTGCAGGCGCAGGCCTGTAGCGACCTCGGGCGGCTTACTCCAGCCAGGGACGTGCTGGTGCTTGGCACCTCGGGACCGAGCCCAGGGGACGACCATCGCTCTGCCTGCACCTGGGCCCTGAGACAGAGACTCGGGGTGTCGCCGGACAGAGGACCAAGGGGAAGGCCACCCGCCCGACTCCAACAGATAGCTGTGTCTTCGCTGGCCGGCACCGCGAGGCCTCCCCTCCCCCCTTTCATCTCCCAGGAGCACCAGGAGCGCTCCCTTCCCCCAGACCTCCGTGGCCCCGCCCCCAGCACCAAAAGAGCCAGGACAAAATGGCAGGAGTAGAAAGTTCACGTGCCCTTGGGCTCCAGGAGAGACCACCACAGGGGAAAAGCAGGCAGGCGGGCATGCACACAACCCACACGAGGAGGGTGCCTGGGGCCTCTCCTCTCCTCCCGCATGCGGGACCTCAGGCGGGGCTCGGAGCCCGGTGGCAATCCGCGGACCCTGGAGGCCTGCCCCTGGGTCCCACGGTGACTGCCAGCGCCCGGGCACTGCCTTTATAACGGAGGCCAGCACCGGGCACCACCGCAGTCTGCTGGGGAGGCTGCCACTTCAACTCAGACCTAGTGCGTCTGTCCCAGTCGGTGTCCCATGCTGTGCGTCCTTCCCCCCTCCTCCCCAACTCCCAACCCTTCTTTGTCTGTCTTCTTCCACCTCCAGGGAAGTGGTAGCGGCCCCGTGGAGCCACAGATGGCGCGAAGGGGCCTCGCTGCTGGCAAGGAGCCAAAGGCAGTCCACCCAGGCGGCGTTTTGAGGAGGCGGGGAGAAGGCAAGAGGCGGGGCCCTGGCGGAGCCGGCCAGCGGGGAGATGCTCCGGACTGGAGCAGCCCAGCAGCGTGGTTCGCGCTCACCACGCAGGCCGGTCCGCTGCTCTTGTGGCGCCCAGAGCCTGCTCCCATGTCTATGGCCACAGTAGCTTGAACGCGCCCTACCTCCTTTGATCTGGGAAGCTAAGGAGGGTCGGGCCTGGTTAGTACTTGGATGGGGGACCGCCCGGGAATACCGGGAGCCCTAGGCTTTGACCCGCGACTCCTCTTGCGGCCGCCCCGCCCCTCATCCTCCGGGAGTGGCCCAGCCCGCCTAATAAACCCACGCCAGGGGTGGTGCTTTAGGGGCTGGAGGGCAGGGGGAGAGGAATGGGTGGCGCCACAGGGCACTACAATCTCGCTGTCCCGGCCTCACGTCAGGACCTTCAGCCCGGGCTCCCCATCACGGAACCCCCTTCTTTGTCCCCTTCCCTCCCGCAAGCCCTCTGCCAGCAGCCGTTCGCCCCGCCCCCAACGCCCAAGCCCAGGTCTGCCTGCAGGCGCAGACCTGCACCTGCCTTGGGCGGCTTTCTCCAGACAAGGAAGTGCTGGTGTTTGGCACCTCGGGACCGAGCCCCGGGGACGACCATCGCTCTGCCTGCACCTGGGCCCTGAGACAGAGACTCAGGGTGTCGCCCGACACCGGACCAAGGGGAAGGCCACCCGCCCCACCCCAGCGGATAGCTGAGTCTCCTCTGGCCAACACCGCGACCCCCCCCCCGCACCCCCTGCTTAGTCCCCTTCCTTCCCGCAAGCCTTCTGCCAGCAGCCGTTCGCCCCGCCCCCAACGCGCAAGTCCGGGTCTGCCTGCAGGCGCAGGCCTGTAGCGACCTCGGGCGGCTTACTCCAGCCAGGGACGTGCTGGTGCTTGGCACCTCGGGACCGAGCCCAGGGGACGACCATCGCTCTGCCTGCACCTGGGCCCCGACACAGAGACTCGGGGTGTCCCGCGACACCGGACCAAGGGGAACGCCACCCGCCCCACCCCACCTAATAGCTCCGTCTCTGATAGCCGGCACCGGGACCCCTCCCCGCCCCGCTTTCATCTCCCAGGAGCACCAGGCGCGGTCCGTTCCCGCCCGCCTCGGTGGCCCCGCCCCCAGCACCAAAAGAGCCAGGACAAAATGGCTGGAGTAGAGAGCGCACCTGCCCTCGGGCTCCAGGAAAGACCACCACAGGGGAAAAGCAGGCAGGCGGGCATGCACACCACAAACACTAGGAGGGTGCCTGGAGCCGCTCCTCTCCTCCCGCTAGTGGGACCCCAGGCGGGGCTCGGAGCCCTGCGGCAATCCGCGGACCCTGGAGGCCTTCCCCGGGTTCCCACGGTGACTGCCAGCGCTCGGGCACTGCCTCCCTAACGGAGCCCAGCCCGGGGCACCACCGCACTCCGGTGGGGAAGCTGCCACTTCAACTCAGCCTCAGTGCGTCTGTCCCAGTCGGTGTCTCATGCTGTGCGTCCGTCCCCCCTCCTCCCCAACTCCCAACCCTTGTTTGTCTGTCTTATTCCACCTCCAGGGAAGTGGTAGCGGCCCCCTGTGCACTGAGTTGTGTGTGGGACACTGGCAGCAGTGCCTGGACCTTATTTACTATAATGAGAGGACGAGGCAGTGTTACTGCATATGGGGCCTGGGTCTGCAAACATCGCATCGCCCACTCCTCCCACCGCATGCCTCTATTGTATCGGTGAGATTCGGGGAATCATTAACACACTTAGACTTAGCTCGTTTGCAGTGTGACTCACCGCAGAGCTCGCTATCCAGCCACCTGTAATTAAACCCAGTTATTGATCCACCCTGATATTCAGCTGTTTTCTCTTTGTTTCTCCCCTCAATGATTAACTGTTTGTTCCCTTTCTCAAGTAAACCCATACCTTGTGAACTAACATCCTAACCTGGGAAAGAGCAATTTCGTAATCCCCAGGCACCCGGACACTGGAATCCAATTTACAACTTCTTGCACTTTTTTACTGGTGATGCATTCGAGTCCCAGGCCGCTATGGCTAACTCCTAGTTTGGAGTCCGGACATAACTTTGTCTTCAAACAGACCAGACCCCAGGAAGGATGTCAGCCCTCAAACCAGCCTGACCGACTCCTCCTTTCCTACGTAAGAAAAAGCTAACCCGAAGTTAGGTGCAGCTGTCCACCCTCAGACACTGGACTCTGCGCCGGCGACTCCCCCTCACCCCCAACCCCCCGTGTTTCTCTCTTTCTTACCAGAGGCAGCCGTCATTGTTGGACACTGCCATGGGCATTCTCTCTCTGCCCTAACTGTCATAAAAGCTTCCTTTGTAGAGTCTGTGAATGCTTTCACCTTTTGTAAATTCCACGCCACAACACCTATCTGTCCACAGGGCTAACTTGGGAAATATGTGTATTTTTACAACGTGTACATTCTCGGTTATCCTGTCTTATTTAGGTTGTACGTGTCATTACATCTGATATTCATGTAACTACAGTGCGATGAAAAAGAGTTCCGTAACAATATCCCCTGAAAAAATTACCTTGCTGAGTGGAATGACTTATATCTCACATTAGTGGGCGTTCATTCAGTTTATAAGACCTTTCAAACAAGTACACGTTTACTAAAGTAAGGTGCATAAAGGCCCAACTAGCATAAAAATAAGGATAAAGTTGAAATCAATACACTAACCATGGACATGATCATTTATTACTATCAAGTATTATGAACTGTACGTAATTGCAGCTGTTGTACTTTTAGACGACTGGCATACGTGAATTCCCCATGCACGTAGGTTAAAATTCAATTTTATCTTATTAACCCGATTCTTAATTTGATGATTAGCTCAGCTAGAAGAAGTTGTTCTTCTGGACAGAGAGAACAGTGCCTCAGGGACAGACAGAAGGAAAGGAAGGAAGATGATTTGTGAAACAAAGAAAAGGGAGATGAGATCACTCCTCAGAAATGCTACAGCTACAGCTAATTGTAAAGGGTTATAACACTATTAGCATTGCAGGCTGGGAAAAATCTCCACCCCTGTGTCCTCAGGACAGTTCCCACAAGGAAATCCCTCTTCCTGATGGGAGGGAGTGATCAGCAGAGACACACCCTGGGAACGCCCTGGAAACGCCCTAGGCTCCACCTGTGACTCCACTCCTGATTGTTTCCCACCCTCATTAAAATATAATCCTAAATTTTGTTTGTTTCAGCACAGTCGCTCTCCTCCTGTGCCTGTGCACTCCTGCATTTTGGGGATATATTTTCTTTTTAAAAACAAATCCTCCTCCTGCTTGCCTTTGCTCACGAGTTGTTCCTACATCCTGGAATGCCTTCCTGTGATGACTGACCTGCTCTCCAATAACACACTTACTGGGTCAGAGCAAAACAAATAATTGTGAAGCTCCCACAGTATTGGGGAAGCCTGCAAGGAGAATTAATGGCCAGGGCACTGCTGGCTCCTGGCAACCACCGCAGCTGGCAAGGACGTCTGCCGCCAGAGGTAAGCGGTGTTTTTGTTCATGCTGTGAGCCTTTCTGGTGTATGTATTTATGCAGGGTTTGAGAGAATTTAGAAGTACTGCACGTCCTTTTCCCCTCCTCTACAAGTAGACTGGCAGGAAAATATATTTGTGAACCTAGCTTCTCGAGAGTAGAGACTCACAGGTTTTCTTTTTTTTTTTCAAATGAAATTAAAATATATCTCTTGTGAAAATACAAGTTATTTTTACTAAAACCTAAAATAAAATATATGGTTCTATTATTGATAAATATTAGTAAAATATTAATTTGTATGAGGATGTAGGAAATTAGGGTATATTGATTCCATCGGGCTTGCAGCTTACAGTTCAGAAATAAAAATATGTAGTGTGCAAGACGTTCATTTTCGGTTAGTTTAGAAAATCTCCCTATTTCAAAAAACAGTTAAAACCTCGTTCAACATTGCTCAATCAAAATTATAATGGCACCAAAGTTCCCATCATCTTTGTGGATTTGGGAGGCTAAGAATTGATCTTTCCCCTCTTGAAGACTCAGGAATTTTTTCCCCTTTTCACTATCAAAGAAAACATAGTGTATATGAGCCCCTCTCTTCTTGCTGTACCAATGGCAATGAATAGTGACGGAAATGGACTCACTATGTGGTTTTAGAAACAGTTATAAATTAGTTATTTGTCTTAAGGACTGCCTATCTATTTGAGACTGTGAGGGAGAGTTCTTTCAGGAGAGAAGAATCTTGTTGATTTTGAAGAACTAGGTCATGTAGGTTTGCCAAAATTAGTGAAGTATCCTAGTTATCAAATATATTTTTATTAGTTTCAGGTGCACAAGACAAAGTAATACTTAGACATTTATCATTTATATCCCTCACACTGTGTGAACCCTTCTCCCCCCATCCACTACCCCTCTGACATCGCACACAGCCATTACATTTCCACTGTCTCGATTCCTAATGCTGTACTCCACTTGTAAGTATATACATACACATATATACACATATCTATATATATAAAATTAGAGTTGGCATTCATTATTGTTCAGCTTCAGGTGTACAGTGCCGTGATCAGGCATCCACATCATCCCTGAGGTGGTCTCCCAAATGGGACACGTGTCCATCGGATACCCTACAAAATCTTTACAACATTATTGATTACGTTCCCCAAATCAATTTTCAAAACCCCGTGGCCATCTTGTGGTTACCGACTGTTTTCTAATCCCCTCACCTTCCCCCTTATCCCCCCCCCACCCATCTAGCAACCCTCAGTTTTTCCTCTTTGTCCCCAAAACTGTTTCTGATTAGTTCATTCACTCATTCTTTTCTTTAGATTCTGCATATAAGTGAGATCATATGGTATTTGTCTTTCTCTGTCTGACTTATTTCACTTAACATAATGTTCTCTAGGTCCATTCCTGTTGTTGCAAATGGTAAGATTTCTTTCTTCTTTATGGCTGCGCAATACTCCATTGTATAAATGTACCACAGTTTCTTAATCCAGTCATCTACCGATGGGCATTTCAGATGTTTCCATGTCTTGGCTATTGTGCTTAGTGCTGCAATAAGCATAGGAGTGCATAAAGATTTTTGAATTGGAGTTTTGGATTTCTCCGGATAGATACCTAAGAGTGGAATTACTGGATCATAGGGTAGTTCCATTTTCAGATTTTTGAGATACCTCCATACTGTTTTCCATAGTGGCTGCACCAATCTGCAATCCCACCAACAGTGCACAAGCGTTCCCTTTTCTCCACATCCGCGCCAGCACTTGTTGTTTGTTGATTTATTGATAATAGCCATTTTGACTGGGGTGAGGTGGTATCTCATTGTGGTTTTTATTTGCATTTCTCTGATGGTTAGTGAGGTTGAGCATTTCTTCATATGTCTGTTTGCCATCTGTATGCCCTTTTTAGAAAAATATCTCTTCAAGTCCTCTGCCCATTTTTTAATTGGGTAGTTTGTTTTTTTGGAGTTGAGTTGAGTGTGTTTTTTATAAATTTGCGACATTAACCCCTTATCAGATATATCATTGGCAGATACCTTTTCCCATTCATTGGGATCCCTTTTTGTTTTATTGATGGTTTCCTTTGCTGTGAAAACACTCTTTAGTTTGATGTAATCCCACATGTTTATTTTTTTTCTTCCCTCTCATGAGGGGATATGTCCACAGGTTTTCTTTAATGAAGTGATCACTTCAATAGGGCCTGGAGGAAATGTGCGTGGGAAACCAGTTTGGCGAAAGTACTCACATGTGTACTCACCTGTGTGTTCAGATAAGAGAAGACACCAGAGCTGGACCATGGACCCCAGATCCAGACCTCTAAATGGACCATTGTCCCACATAGCCAGACACCAGGGCCTGAGTAGGACACCTTACCAGGGACCCTGGACCCTAATCTCCAACCCTGACCCTCCCTTCCCGCCTTCCCTTCCAGAGATGGTCATTTTTTGTGTCTCTGTGTCTCTTGTGTCCTTGGTCCTGACAAGGAAATACCACAGTGACAGAAAGCCTTTGGCTTCCTTGGTCAAGCTGTCAAAAGGCTTTTTGGTTTGAGTAGCTATTAAAATCCTACCATCAGTGGCCAGAGTATGGATCCTTTGAATTGGAAAAACTTCTAAATTGGAAAATGTGTTAGAGAACTCTCATAACAAAGCTGTTTTTTTGGACCCTAGAGATAGACCACATGTTTAATACTAACGGATACAAGGAAATTTAACTATTCTTAAGATTTTGAATTAGTTCTTCAGCTTCTTGGGTCTTAATAGATGCTAATGTCAACATTAGATTTAAAATACGCAGAAGAGAAAATCAAGAGATGTGTAAGTGTTAAAAATCTTTACGGAGATTTAAGATTTTGAGAACTGGTATGTTGAAACTGGCTTGAAAGGATTTAATAACCAATCAGAAACCTGAGAAAAATGGAAGCTGATTTTTCAGTCCGATAGACGTGAGAAAGTCTCAGCATCACCCTGGACCCTCTGCTGAGTAGATCTGAAACGGAAACAGAGCCCACAACTGTCCCAGGCCCGCTGAGGTAAATAAAATAAAAATTTCAAAGGGGCAGTTTTAACAATACAAGCCTCCCCTTTCCAGCCTGGCTCCCCTTTCCCAGCCTCCTTAAAGACTATGAAGCACAAATAAAACCCTGAGCACAATCCCCTTAGCAGTAGACAGGAAGACTCCATGCAGGAGCCTCACAACACTTTACCTGCCATGTGTGTTTAGCTTTTCCTGAATTACCTGTAAATCTCCCATTTTTACGTCTAAAGCCTAAGAGCCAACTGCCACCTTTGTCTAAAATGTCATATTTACCTGATTTCTCCTCACTGTCTTTGGAATTTTTGTGTGTGTGTGTGAATTCTAGGTGCTCATAGATTACAATTCCTGGTCTCTGTCAGCAGTTGGACAGTAGATAGCAGGGGTGCGAGGCCTTTGTCTGCTTTCTGAATTTAGGTAGGCAGAAAAAGTATCTGTGCAGCTACTTCCTGCACCTAGAGACTCGAGGGTTTTCTCTATTCTTTCCTCCCTGAGATGTTCTTTATTCTTTCCTCCCAGAGATGTTCTTTGTTTCTTGTGTCTGTGTCTTGCGTATCCTTTGCCCTAAGAAGGAACTACCATGGGGACAGAACACAGGCACAGGCTCCAGTAAGACTGTCATTGGAGCCGGCCCCACTGGCTGGGGAGTTAAGTGTTTCTCTCCAGACCCGTGTCTGCAGAGACAAACTTTGCTGTGGGTCCCTCTCTAAAAGTCTCTTTAGGTTTTTCTTTCCTTCTTGTTCTGAGTCCTGGGAGCTTGGCTTTGTGACCAAGGAAGCTAATCCTCTTTGGTCCCCACCTTCGGCCAGGTGCACTTACTCCATTGCACCTGGTGGCCAGTGAGATAAGCTGGGGTTCCCAGTGCACCTCTGCCTGGCTGTGCCAGCTCCCAGGGGACTGTGTTCTGAGGGGCCTCTGCCCATAAGGGGCATCTGTCCCCCCCAGCCTTCCTTACCCTTTAGTGCTGGTCAGATCCCGGTCTAGTAGCACCTGCTCGGGGCCACAGATTAGTGGGTTTGGGGCTGGAGGTGCCTCACATTTTGTGGGAGACCTGAGACACTCTGTCCACCCCACCATCCCTACTGCCTATGTGATGAAGGTCTGTGCTTTGTCTGACTGTCTTTGGGGGTGACCCTTTGGCTCTGGGAGGGCTGCTTCCTCTGCACTCGGTGTGGAGGGGCCTCTGGCTTCCTGGCCTGAGCTGTACAGAGGCTGCTTGGTGTCTCACTATTTAGACCTCACTGTCCACATCAAGACGATGGGTCCTTGGAATGGGGAAAACTTATAAATTTACATTGTGTTATAGAACTCTTGTGACAACCAGCTGTTTTCTTGGTAAAACATCGTGTGTGTTCTCTATAGTTGTTACTAACTCTGTGAATTTGTGATCTCTGTGTGAAACCAGTTTGTGTTTGTGTGTGGTAAGACGTTTTGTAGCTCCGTACGGTGTTACCAGTTTGTGATATTTGATTGGCTTGAACAAGTTAAATGATTATATAAAGTAAGAAACAAAATACAAACAAACAGAAATACTTTATGATCTGGTGAAATAGTTGATGTTAAAGCTGGTTTTAGTTTGGTTTGATTACACAGTCATGCGTTTGAAAATTATCAGCACAAAATACAATTTTTTCTAACTGGGTTTATAAAAATTAGTTATCTGTTAAAAATATGTCAAGAAAATAGCTTTGGTCATTACTGACTTTGAAATCTCAAAGTTTTAACTACTATATCAAATAGGTACAATTAAAATAAAAGGTAAACTTTTAAGTGATAATTACATTGTATATATACATGGAAAAGATTTTCCAGGTGTCTTTGGTAATTGGAAATGATAAAGTTTTATCCTATAAATTAAATGATGCATCATTATTGAATGTCTAGAGCATTTCCAAGTAGCAGAATAATGAAACACTAAGTACTGAACATTGATTTATCAACTTTTTTGCTATTTATTGTAGATGAACTAAATATTTTTGGGTGTATTAGTAAACATGTCTTCTGCCACGTTAGAATTTTTGTGCTAAGAGGAAACATATTTCTAGAAGTTATGAAATATGTTCATAATTGCATCAAGCTAAAGAATCCTGGTGTAGCTGCAGGATTGGTCACTTAGTTTCCACTGCTGATTAAGATGGACATTTGAATTGTTTAAGTCTCTGCTATTGTGAAGAGCGCTTCTGTGGATTCATGTATCCACCTTTAACAACTGTTTTCAATTTTGGGGGGTATATTTCTAGAAGTGGGTCTGTGGAGCCACATGGGCATTTTTTTGTGGGGTGGAAATTTCCAAGTGTTGTATGCAGAAGCCACACCATTGTAATTTTTCACGTTCAATGTTTAAGGGTTCTAATTTTTCTACATTGTTGCTGCTGTTTGTTAGTTTTAGTTTCTGGATTATAGCCCTTCTGGTACTATGTGAGGGGGTATCACATGTGGTTTTCATTTGCATTTGCATCAGGACTGAGGATGTGGAACATCTTACTGTGCTTGTTGACACTTTGCAGGTCTCATCTGGAGAAGGTTCTATTCAATTCTATTTTAAAATGTTAGTCATTTTCTTTTTTTGTTCTTGAGTTGTAAAAGTTCTTTGTCTCCTGGATAGCAGACTATTATTAGATATATAATGCGTACGTATTTGGTTCCATTTTATGGCGTGTCTTTTCGCTTTCTGGATTGCTTATTTTGATGCATGTATGTTTTTAATTTTGAGGAAGTCTAATTTATCTTTTTTTTTTGTTGTATGTGCTGTCATATCTAAGAAACCATCGCTAATCCAAGGTCATGAAAATGTATCTCCACGTTTTGTTTGAGAGTTTATACTTTTGCTGCCTGTATTTAAGCCCTTCATGTATTTTAAGTTTTGTGTGTGGTGTGAGGTTGGGGTCCAATTTCATTTCTCTTCATTTGGATGGTCATTTGCCCAGTACCATTTGTTGGAAAACCCTTCTTTCCCCAATGTCAGGGTGTCTGGCCTTTGTGGGTCTGGACATGGCCCTGCGACCACCTTCCTGCATGGGAGCAGTACAACTGCGGCTGAGTTTCTATTTGACGCCAACAGCATGGTAGGATATAACATGCGTGCATACATCCACCTGAAACCTTGACTCCGACGCCGAAACGTGGCCTCACCTCGCCTGTAACTACTCATCCTGAACGCATGAAATACCTAAATCATGTGGTGGGACAACTGGACATTTCATTACAGAAAGTTTTAGTTCAGAAACTGGTGGCAGTCCTCTCAAATATTGAAAGGGGTGAGGTCCTTAAAAGATGATAATTGATATTGATTGTGACAAGACTGCCAAAAATGACAGTCCACTCAGAGAAAAGGCTCAGAAAGGTCTCCAAAATGAAACTCGTTCTGTGTTCAGACAGATCACAGCTACAGTGACATTCCTGCCACTATTGGAAGTTTCTTGTTCATTTGATCTACTGATTTATACAAATATTAGGTTGTGCCTGAAAAATGGGAAGAGTCAGGACTATAGTTGATCACCAATTGTGAGCACGTCTGCCTTCCTGCCTCACTGCCATCATCCAGAGTAAATCGCATGGTGGCCTACAGACTCCCTGGTAATGCCTGAAGATGAGAACACTAACGTAAATCCTCAGATGTGCTTCTCCTGAAACCAAGTCAACTGTAGTTCATATATTTTATAGCTTAACTTTTAGATGGGGGAAAACTTAACATACTTTACAGGACCGTGCGTGATTGTCCCATTTTGGGGGTATCTGTTTGGCTTTCGAGGGTGTTGCCACAATTTTTTGCAAACTGTTCGAAAAAGGGACCCAGCAGATTACTTTGGCCTTGTAATGTTAATTCCTTGAAGGTGGTGACTGTAGATAGGAAAAGTTTTGGTATGAAACAAAATGCTATCCCAAGTCACACCCTTTCATCAAGTGACTTGACTCAGAATACAGGTAGGGAAGTATTTAAAGATGAAACACAGTAAATGAAGTCTGAATACTCAGAATCTTGGTTTAGGTCCTAAAGTATCTGATAATACATAGATAACAAAATATTGCTATTAAGTCCTTTTGCCATTTATTTCATTTATATAGTAACCATACTGAAAAGAAATCTCCAATTATCGGATTGTAATTTATACAAATTACACTCACAAAACTAATATTTGTAGCGTTTAAATTCCGGTCATAGAGCACTTTTAAAAATGTCTTTCTGAGGGTGGCCTGTTAGCTCACTTGGTTAGAGCATGGTGCTGCTAACACCGAGGTTGCTGGTTAAATCCCCACATGGGCCACTGTGAGCTGCGCCCTCCTTAGCAAAAAAAAAAAGGAACAGAAAAAATAGAAAAAAAGCGTATTTCTGTGTTTTATAAATTAAAGTTGTAAATGACAATGATAAATTTCATGTGTATGTTCAAAAATAATCTACTGATTTAGACCGACGGGTTTATTTCTGGGTCCTCAATACAATTCCATTGATCTCTATGTATATCTCTATGCCAGTGTCACCATGTTTTCCTTACTGTGGCTTTGTACTAATTACGAATTACGTTTGGGAAGGGTGAGCCTCCAACCTGATTTTGTTTTTGAAGATCCTTATGGCTCTTTTCTTCCCTGGAAATTTGCTGTGAATATTAGGATCAGCTTGCACGTTTTTCCACAAAGGCCTTGGGGCCTTTTCACAGGAATGACACTGAATCCTTACATCGCATCTGTTCTGTTGCCATCCTAACAATTTCCATCACCATGAGATGGCCTCACGTTTATGTAGGTAGTTTCCTTTAATTTCTTTCAGCAAACAAAGACATTATGTTTTGTAATTTTCAGTGTAGAAGCCTTGCACTATTCCTAAGTATTTTATCAACGTTGATGTTATTTAAAATGGAATTGTGTTCTTAAATTCTTTTTTAGATTACTCCTTGCTAGCGTATACAAATAAAACAGATTCCTGTGTATTGATATTTTGTCATTCAACGTTGAATTACTTTACAGTAATAATAATTTTTTTGTTGATTCTTTTGGAAGTTATGTATTTAAGATGCAACTTGTCATCTGTGCATAGACAGTTTCAGTTCTTCCTTTCACATAGAGAACATCACTACAACTCTATAAGGGACATAGATCTGTGTCTTCTGTTTTTGGGACCTACTTCTGATTTGGCTGGTTAGGGGCTAGTAGTGTCCCCACAGGGCTAGGGTTGGGGCTGAGGGGCAGTGTGGTGCTGAGTCAGGGGTTAAAGTGAAGATTGTGGGTTACAGTTTGGTTAGGGTTTATGTGTAGTGTTTATGGCTACATGTATGTTACATGGTTTATGAGATTGATTATGGGTTACGTGGATGGTTTATGGCTATGTGTTTTTGGTTATAGTTTATAGTCACGGTTTATGGATATGGTTCATAGTTTGTGGTTTCTGGAGATAGTTTAGTATTACGTTGAGGGTTTAGGTTACGGTTTATGCTGTTGGTTATGGTTTATGGTTGTAAGGTTTTACGTTTATGTTAAGGTTTAGATTTAGGCTTAGGGCTAAGGGTTTAGTGTTTAGGTTTTACAGGTTAGGTGTTTGGTTTGGGGTTAGGGTTAGGGCTCAGTGATGTGGAATCTGTTGCTTTCCTGACCCAGCATCTGTTCTCTGGCCCCAGTCCAGCACCTCAGCTTCCAGGGAACTCAGTGGCTTCCAGTCCTACCTGACATATCAAAATCAAGACTTCCTGGGTGCAGGATATGAGGACACTGGGTAGGGATCGATCTCAGGGGAACTTCCAAACTGCTTTGTCCCCTTTCCTTCCCTGTCCCAGGAGAGGGAACTCCAGAGCAATGTGACGAGAATAAGTGGGAAGATGAGGTCCTGGATGGATCATTGCTTAGTATTTTCCTTATTTTAGGGTCCATTTTGTTCATGGAAATCACCCATTTCGACGCAATAGGTGTATCTTAACTTTAGTTTTACTTTCTCCTCTCTTTCCAGAATTGTTACAATCAACGTACACATGTTGATGCATGACTGTTCACTGAAGTCTGTATTTTATTCAGATTCCTGCTTTCAGGCCCAGTCTCAGTGCTGACACCTCTGTCTGTCAAAGCCCGCACCAGACAGGTTAATGGTGACAGCTGGGGGTACCTGGTGAGTGAACTGGGGTGTTATGATAGGAAATGAGACCAGGAGAAGAACATGAGGCCTGATAAAGTCGCAACACTGTGCTGATGACAGAGACTTTCCTCTCCAGCCCCAGTGAAGCTGCTGGTGGTTGTAGGCACAGGAAGTGACGGGGTTAGACCCCACCTTAGTTAGAAAGATGGAGCTGGTCCCAGTGTGCAGGTTGCCCTGGACGAGGGAAGGACGGCAGCAGGGAGACCCGTGAGAAGAGCGGTGAGAGGCGCTCTGGCCTGAGCTGAGACAAGGGCCTTGAATTTGGAGATGAGCAGGGTTTGAAGACCAGGGAGGGGCTGTGGTGAGCGCTGCCCTGTGGACGAAGCTGGCACAGATGCCAGAGTCAGCACTCAGGGGACTGGCTGTGTGGACACCAACAGGAGAGCGCATTCTGCCACCAGGAGACTATCTGCTAATAGTCCTTCTATTTGCTCATAGATCCTTCCAGCCCATGGAGGTAGAGAAAGGACTGAGAAGGGAAGAGGGAGGGGGAGTGAGGGACCATCTCCTGTGGGGCAGGAGCTGACCTGCATCACCTCACTGATCTCACAGCCACCCTGAGAGGGAGCCGTTATCCCCACCTGACAGGTGAGGACACTGACTTCCCATGTCTTTGTCTGAAGTCACACAGCTAGTGCTTGGAGGAGACAGAAGCCAGCTCTGCACCTGTCTGAGGCTCACGCACCCCTCCATAGGGAAGGTGTCACCCCAGACTCCATTCTGAGCAGCCAGGAAGCTCTTGTCAGTTGTGACCTCAGAGGAAGGGAAGATGGGGAGAAGCTCCCTCATGTCAGATCCTTCCTTCCAGACAACCTCACAGCTAATAGCTCACCAATGGTCGACTACCTCCTAGCCATCAGCCTCATTCCGCAGATCCATGGGGAGCATGCACACTGCATTTTTCCCCGACCCCAAGACACTTCCTCGGTTTTTCTCACATTCCCTAAGCTCCAGGAAACTTGGTCCATCTCAAACACCTGAACCTGTCAGACGTTGACAAACTGGGAAAGAGCCTTGCCACCATCTTCTCACCACATCCACAGCAGCAATTGCTGGATCACCCCTCCTGCTTTCATTTGTCTCAGCTGCAAAAACAGCTGAACCCCCTGTCCTGCCACTCCACCCAGGCTCCGTGATATGGCACCTGATTTCCACTCCACCTCGTTTTGACTTTGTAACATCCTGCAGGAAAAACTCAGAGACTAACGAACTGTGATCCCTACCCTCTCCTCTTTTCCTCATTGCGTGAACCACACAACTCCAACCTCACTCCAGCCCCTTCTCTCTCCCTCCAAATCCTCTCCGTTATCTCTACCTTTCTCCTTATCTCTACTTGTCCATTTTAGAGCTCCTTTTCTTTGATTCCATCACCTGATTTTCAACCCAAGAAGACTTGAGTCCCATTATTGTCTTTATTATATGACTCTTCCCTCTCATAACACTTTGCCTACCATTACCCCTTATCTCTACCCAGCTCACAAGCTAATTCTTCGTCTTCCATATATGCTTGCCTGCTCACCAATTGTACAGGGACTTACATCCTAGGTTTCCTTTCTCCAGATATTGAGATCACCCCCAATAGTCAATTTCTACCTCTCCCCACATATACTCTCATGCACCAAAGATGGTCGTTCTCCTCATCCGCTTTTAGTGTCACTGAACATCTCTGTGGGAGTAACGAAAGGAACGGCAGGGCTAGGAGTCTCCTTACATGAATTTCAAACCCTGCCACAGGATCTCAGCCAGGCCCAGAATCACAGACACCACCTCAGGAACCAAGTGGCGATCCGAGTTTACAGCTAAGAGTGGCTCTTGATTTGTTCTCCTCATAGGGCCTTTAACTATTATCTTTTATGGTCCTAGCCTTTGGTCTTTGCCTCTTCCACCTTTTCACCCAATTCCTGCAGAGCCTACTCCAGGTGTGCACAAATGGAGCTGTCCATAAAATGCTTCACCTACAACAACATTACCAGCCCCTTCCACAACGTCTCCCTCCTCTCTCCACCTTCATTCAGCCTGAAGAAACTACAGAATAGAGACACGGTGGCCTTTCTACATTTTAATAACAAACAAGTCTGGAAGGGTAGGTCTCTGAATGTTAGAGACCTTCATTTAATGTTAGGTCTCAGAGACCTTGACTTACAGACAGAGCCATGTTGGCTGACCTACACAAACAGAGCCATGCTTGTAACAACAAAAAATACCACAAAAGAGCTACTAGCTTGCTGTCATTCAACATTTCATGTTCAAACAATGCTATCCTGTCTGCACAGCCCCTATAAAAACCTCCTCATCCCCTCTTCAGGACTGGAAGTCTCCTTTAGACATGCAGTCCGGATTGTAGCCATCTTTTGCACAGCCAATATACTGTTGCTCTCTTACAATAAAGCTTTCTTAAGTTGCCTGACTGTGTGCATTCCATTTCCAGCCAACCTATCAAAGAATACAAGTGATTCTCAAGTGACTTTTATATAAATCATGTTGTAATAACATTGGTTTGGAAAGTTTGGTTGAAATATGCTCTAGATTTGAGAGCTGAGGATTTTTCAGTGTAAAGGAATATGCCCCGCAATGTTTGTCTTCAACTTAGAAAAGCAGTCTTTTCTTATATAAGAGCTTATGAAATGAGCTATTTCACTGTCTGCCTCTATTGCTAAAAATCTTTCTTGGTGATTTAGCATTACATTTGGTAACCTATAATATGGAATGCATATGATTCTTTCCTATCTATATCTACGTATCTATGTACGTACGTATCTATCTATGTGTGTGTATCTGACATTTAAATAGATACCCACACATGCATGTGTATATACTCATAAACACACAAAAGAATGTAAAGAAAAACATATTCACACTTATTTGTCTTACCCATCATTTTATGGTTCTAACAGATTACTTGCTATATATTGCAAACAAAATATCTCCAAATATGTGGTAAAAGATCATAGGTTTACAATAAAGAACTAACTATACGTGTCTGTCTCAATCTTGCCCTTCCTGTACAAGTCCAACACATGCCCTCCATCAGTTTTTCTTTTTGAGTTCTTTGGGTGATTAATGTTTATTCTCCAAATACTGCTTCTGTATCTAAACGTTATTCTGCAATTGATGTTATATTTTAACTATTGCCTTCCCCATATGATAGATGAGGATGATCTCCCTTACATCCCCTATCTACTCTTTTGGGTAATTTATTGAATCACTATTCTGATTTGTCAACTATGCAAATTCAAACAAGATACGTACACCTGCATTTCCTATCCCACAAACCAGAGCCAAAATCTCTTGACTTCACATTTCGTTAAGATGAGGACACCTGTAAGGCTCAGGAGGAGGCTGACGGTCGGTAAGTACATGAGTTCTCTCCCTACCCAAGAAGGGTGCTAGAATTCCATTCCCTACTCTGTAGGTCCATTGCTGTGACTCCTCTGCCCCACAAAAAGGAAGTTCTGTCATGAAATTTAAATGAATTTTCTGTCTTTCATGAATTTATTACATCTGGAATATTTTTCTAAGCTCTCAATAATTATATATTCCATTGAATCTGATTTTTATCTCTGGACCACATTTTCCAAAAATCTGATCTTCTACTGGTTTTCTTGGTACTTATACTAACTCATTTCAGTATTTCCTGGATTCCTTAGTGTCCTCAAATTCATACATTTTGACATACATTTATACATGTAAATAGCTTCTAATATTTTAATATTTTAGATTTAGAGAAGAGCTACAAAAATAGTACACAGTGCCCTTATTTCCATTAGCTAGAATTTCCTAATGTTAGCATGATCAAAATTAAGAAGTAAACATTTTACCAGAGGGTAAGGGGGGAGGGGAGTGGTAGATAAGGGTAAAAGGGATCAAATATATGGTGATGGAAGGTGAACACACAATGGAATTTATAGATGATGTAATACAGAATTGTACACCTGAAATCCATGTAACTTTACTAACAATTGTCACCCAAACAAACTTCAATTAAAAAAAAGAAATAAACATTGGTACAATACTGTTTTCTAAACTCGAGACTTTATTTGGATTTCACCAGTTTCCCCTAAAGTGTTGTCTTTCTGTTTCAAGATCCAGTCCAATCCAATCTTTGATTGCCATAGTTCTCCTCTAATCTGTAATAGTTCCTCAGATTTTCCTTGACTTTCAAGACTTTGACACATGTTAAGCGTAATTCTCAGCTGTTTTATAGGCAGCTCCTCAATTTTGATTTTGTCTGATATATCCTTATAAGTACAATACAGTTATGGGTTTTTGAGATGACTATCAGAGAGGTGACACGCCCTTCTCACTGCACAATTTCAGGGAGGGCATGATGTAAATCTGTATTATTACTGGTTATGTTAAACTTGGTCATTTTATTAACGTAATGTCTACCATGTTTTTTCATTGAGAAGTTCCTTTTTCCCCCTTGATAAATAATATTTAATGGAGATACTTTACGACTGAAAGATACTATTTTTCCTTAAATTTTTGACCTGCTGATTTTTTTGTTAAATCTTATCCAGATATCATATCCTTCAAGGCAGCATGCTGATCCTCTTAGTAATTCAAGTACTTCCCTGCCCCTCAACTAAGGATAGATTGTCTTGTTCTCTTCTCCAGCTGCAATCTCTTTTCACTAGTATTCTAAGAGCAAAGTGTTTGGTTCCCCTGCCCCACAGATCAAGGCTCCTATTCAAAAGAGGAGGTAGAGAGAAAGTGTTCCAGTGGAGTTCAATGCTCCTTCTACAGCGGCGCTCTTCCCCATCACGTTTTTCACCAGGAGAAGCATTTCTTAGGATTCTCCAGCTCTTGTGTGAGTGCCTCCCAGGGTTCATGGAGAAAAAACCATGCGAAAGGATGCAGATTTCATTTCCCTGTGATTTGTTCCCAAGTTCTGATATCTCTCTCATTATTTTCAGGCTCACTCATATTCTTTCACTTATATACAAATATCTGATTGTACACAGTTAAGAACAAAGAAACAAAAATATTTATTGCAAGCTCTATCTGTGGAGAAGGGGCTTGTGCATGACAGGCCCCACCTCAGAATGAGCATTTAAGACATAAGACAAAAATTCCTTCAGACCCTTTTTTTCCTTTACTTTGCCTTCCACAATATCAGAAATTAAGTTTTTACACTATAAGTTTTGCTCTATTCCACTCCTACTAAAAAAATCTTTTCATAGCCCTCTGTTGGTGAGGCGAGGCGAGGCGAGGCAAAAAAGCCATGACGTGACATCTCACTGTGATTTTCATTTTCATTTCTGTGATAATTAGTGATGCTGAGTATTTTTTCATATGTCTATTAGCCATCTGTATGTCCTTTTTGGAGAAATGTCTATTCAGGTCCTCCGCCCGTTTTTTAATTGGATTGTTTGTTTTTTTGTTGTTGAGTTGTATGAGTTCCTTACGTATTTTGGGTATTAGTCCCTTTTCAGAGGTGTTGTTTGCAAAAGTCTTCTCCCATTTGGTTGGTTGCCTCTTTATTTTGCCAATGGTTTCTTTTGCTGTGCAGAGGCTCTTTAGTTTGGCATAGTCCCATTCATTTATTTTAGCTTTTACTTCCCTTGCCTTTGGATTCAAATTCATAAAATGCTCTTTGAACCCAAGGTCCATAAGATTAGTACCTATGTTTTCTTCTATGAAGTTCATTGTGTCAGGTCTTATGCTTAAGTCTTTGATCCATTTTGAATTGATTTTGGTACATGGTGACAGATAGCAGTCCAGTTTCATTCTTTTGCACGTGGCTATCCAGTTCTCCCAGCACCATTTATTGAAGAGGCTGTCTTTCCTCCATTGTATGTTTTTAGCTTCTTTGTCAAAAATTACCTGTCCATATTTATGTGGTTTTATTTCTGGGTTCTCAATTCTATTCCATTGGTCTATATGTCTGTTTTTCTGCCAATGCCATGCTGTTTTGATTATTGTAGCCCTGTAGTACAAGCTAAAGTCAGGGAGTGTGATACCTCCAGCATTGTTCTATTTTCTTAAGATTGCTTTGGCTATTCGGGGTCTTTTGGGGATCCAAACAAATCTGATGATTTTTTGTTCTATTTCTTTAAAAAATGCCATTGGGATTTTGATGGGGATTGCATTAAATCTGTATATTGCTTTAGGTAATATGGTCATTTTAAGTATGTTGATTCTTCCAATCCATGAGCATGAAATGTCTTTCCATTTCTTTGTGTCTTCTTCAATTTCTTTCATAAATGTCTTATAATTTTCAGCATATAAATCCTTCACATCCTTGGTTAAGTTTATTCCTAGGTATTTTATTCTTTTTGCTGCAATTGCAAACAGAATTGTTTTTGTATTTCTTTTTCTGAGATTTCATTGTTAGTATATAGGAATGCAATGGACTTTTGTACGTTGTTTGTAGCCAGCAACTTTACTGTATTCGTTGATTGTTTCTAATGGCTTTTTGGTGGAGTCTTTAGGGTTTTCTATATATAGCATCATGTCATCTGCAAAGAGTGACAGTTTAACTTCTTCATTCCCAATTTGGATGCCTTTTATTTCTTTCTCTTGCCTGTTGGCTCTGGCAAGGACTTCCAACACTATGTTGAAAAGCAGAGGTGATAGGGGACAGCCCTGTAGTGTTCCTGAACGTAGAGCAAAGGGCTTCAGTTTTTCACCATTAATTATTAGATTAGCTGAGGGCTTGTCATAGATGGCCTTTATTACGTTAAGGTATTTTCCTTCTATACCTATTTTATTAAGTGTTTTAATCATAAATGGATGTTGTATCTTGTCAAATGCTTTTTCTGCATCAATTGATAGAATCGTATGATTTGTGTCCTTTATTTTGTTTATGTGATGTATCACGTTGATGGATTTGCAGGTGTTGAACCATCCTTGTGCCCCGGGGATGAACCCCACTTGGTCGTGATGAATAATCTTTTAAATGCATTGTTGTATTCAACTTGTTAGAATTTTGTTTAGGATTTTTGCATCAGTATTCATCAGAGATATTGGTCTGTAGTTTTCTTTCTTTGTGCTGTCCTTCCAGGTTTTGGCATCAGGGTAATGTTGGCCTCATAAAATGAGATAGGGAGTACTGTCTCTTCTTCAATCTTTTGGAAGAGTTTGAGTAGGATTGGTATTAGATCCTCTTTGAAGGTTTGGTAGAATTCACTAGTGAAGCCATCTGGTCCCGGAAGGTTTTAGATGACTGATTCAATTTTGTTACTGGTGATCGGTCTGTTTAGATTTTCCAGTTCTTCATGGTTCAGGCTTGGAGGGCTATATTTTTCTAAGAACTTGTCCATTTCTTGTAGGTTATTGAATTTGGTGGCATATACTCCTTCATAGTATTCTTGGATGATGCTTTGTATTTCTGTGGTGTCCATGATAACTTCTCCTATTTCATTTCTTTTTTTTAAAAAAAAAGACGAATTTTTTTAAAAAGTGTTTTATTGGGGAAGGGGAACAGGACTTGATTGGGGAACAGTGTGTACTTGCAGGACTTTTTTCCAAGTCGAGTTGTTGTCCTTTCAATCTTTATTTGTGGAGTTTGCCGTTCAGCTTCAAGTTGTTTTCCTTTCAGGGCCCTAGGCTTTGACCCGCCACTCCTTTTGCGGCCTCCCCTGCCCTTGTCCTTCGGGAGTGGCCCAGCCCACCTAATAAACCCACACCAGGGGTGGTGCTGTGGGGGCTGGAGGGCAGGGGGAGAGGAATTGGTGGCGCCACACAGCACTACAATCTCGCTGCCCTGACCCCACACGCAGGCCCTTAGGCCCGGGCTCCCCCCCCACGCACCCCCTTCTTAGTACCCTTCCCTTTCACAAGCCTTCTGCCAGCAGCCGTTCGCCCCGCCCCCAAGGCCCAAACCCAGGTCTGCCTGCAGGCGCAGGCCTGCCTGGGCCTTGGGCGGCTTTCTCCAGCCAAGGACGTGCTGGTGCTTGGCACCTCGGGACCCAGCCCAGGGGAAGACCATGGCTCTGCCTGCACCTGGGCCCCGAGACAGAGACTCCAGGTGTCCCCGGACACCGGACCAAGGGGAAGGCCACCCGCCCCACCCCACCGGATAGGTCCATCTCTGGTGGCCGGCACCGCGACCCCTCCCTGCCCCCCTTTCATCTCCCTGGAGCGCCAGGGGCCCTCTGTTCCCGCCTGCCTCGGTGGCCCCGCCCACAACACCAAAAGAGCCAGGACACAATGGCAGGAGTAGGGAGCACACCTGCCCTCGGGCTCCAGGAGAGACCACCACAGGGGAAAAGCACGCAGGCGGGCATGCACACCACAAACACTAGGAGGGTGCCTGGAGCCGCTCCTCTCCTCCCGCTAGTGGGACCCCAGACGGGGCTCGGAGCCCTGCGGCAATCTGCGGACCCTGGAGGCCTGCCCCGGGGTCCCACGGTGACTGCCAGCGCCAGGGCACTGCCTCCATAACGGAGCCCAGCCCCGGGCACCACCGCACTCCGGTTGGGAAGCTGCCATTTCAACTCAACCTCAGTGCCTCTGTCCCAGTCGGTGTCCCATGCTGTGCGTCAGTCCCCCCTCCTCCCCAACTCCCAACCCTTGTTTGTCTGTCTTCTTCCACCTCCAGGGAAGTGGTAGAGGCCCCGTGGAGCCTCGGATGGCGCGAAGGGGCCTCGCTGCGGGCAAGGAGCCAAAGGCAGTCCACCCAGGCGGCGTTTTGAGGAGGCGGGAAGCAGGCGGGAGGTCGGGCCCTGGCGGAGCCGGCCAGCAGGGAGATGCTCCGGACAGGAGCAGCCCGGTTCGCGCTCACCAGGCAGGACTGTCCGCTGCTCTTGTGGCGCTGTGGGCCTGCTCCCAGCGTCTATGGCCACAGCAGCTTGAACGCGCCTGATCTCCTTTGATCTGGGAATCTAAGCAGGGTCGTGCCTGGTTAGTACTTGGATGGGGGACCGCCCGTGAATACCGGGTGACCTAGGCTTCGGCCCGCCACTCCTTTTGCGGCCACCCCAGCTTTTGTCCTTCGGGAGTGACCCAGCCAGCCTAATAAACCCAGGCCAGGGGTGGTGCTGTGGGGTCTGGAGGGCAGGGGGAGAGGAATGGGTGGCGCCACACGGCACTACAATCTCGGTGCCCCGGCCCCACGCAGGCCCTTAGGCCCGGGATCCCCCCCCACGGACCCCCTTCTTAGTCCCCTTTTCCCCCGCAAGCCTTCTGCCAGCAGCCTTTCGCCCCGCCCCCAACGCCCAAGCCCGGGTCTGCCTGCAGGCGGAGACCTGCACCTGCCTTGGGCGGCTTTCTCCAGCCAAAAACGTGCTGGTGCTTTGCACCTCGGGACCGAGCCCAGGGGACCACCATCGCTCTGCCTGCACCTGGGCCCCGAGACAGAGACTCTGGGTGTCGCCCGACACCGGACGAAGGGGAAGGCCACCCGCCCCACCCCACCGGATAGCTCCGTCTCTGATGGCGGACACCGCGACCCCTCCCTGCCCCCCTTCCATCTCCCAGGAGCGCCGGGCGCCCTCTGTTCCCCCCTGCCTCGGTGGCCCCGCCCACAGCACCAAAAGAGCAGGGACAAAAGGGCAGGAGTTGGGAGTGCACATGCCCTCCGGCTCCAGGAGAGACCAGCACAGGGGAAAAGCAGGCAGGAGGGCATGCACACAACCCACACTAGGAGGGTGCCTGGGGCTGCTGCTCTCCTCCCGCATGCGGGACCCCGGGCGGGGCTCGGAGTTCGGCGGCAATCCTCGGACCCTGGAGGCCTGCCCCGGGGTCCCACGGTGACTGCCAGCGCCCGGGCACTGCCTCCGTAACGGAGCCCAGCCCCGGGCACCACCGCACTCCGGTGGGGAAGCTGCCACTTCAACTCAGCCTCAGTGCCTCTGTCCCAGTCAGTGTCCCATCCTGTGCGTCAGTCTCCCTCATCCCCAACTCCCAACCCCTGTCTGTCTGTCTTCTGCCACCTCCAGGGAAGTGGTAGAGGCCCCGTGGAGCCTCGGATGGCGCGAAGGGGCCTCGCTGCGGGCAAGGAGTAAAAGGCAGTCCACCAGGTGGCTTCTTGAGGAGGCGGGGAGCAGGCGGGAGGCGGGGCCCTGGCGGAGCCGGCCTGCGGGGAGATGCTCCGGACGGGAGGAGCCCGGCAGCCTGGTTCGCGCTCACCAAGCAGGCCGGTCCGCTGCTCTCGTGGCGCCGGGGGCCTGCTCCTAGCGTCTATGGCCACAGCAGCTTGAACGCGCCCGATCTCGTCTGATCTGGGAAGCTAAGCAGGGTCGAGCCTGGTCAGTACTTGGATGGGGGACCGCCCAGGAATACAGGGTGCCCTCAGCTTCGGCCCACCACTCCTTTTGCGGCCGCCCCGGCCCTCGTCCTTAGGGAGTGGCCCAGCCCGCCTAATAAACCCACACCAGGGGTGGTGCTGTGGGGACTGGAGGGCAGGGGGAGAGGAATGGGTGGCGCCACACAGCACTACAATCTCGCTGCCCCGGCCCCACACAGCTTGTCAATTGCTGCACAAACAATTAGCTGGGATTCTTTGAAAGATTCCTGTTGAATTTGTTGATTAGGTTGTGTAAGGCTTGAGGCGAGATAGTGAAGCTAAGAGAGTCAGGCAGGTTGAGAAAAGTGAGGGCTTTATTCTGCGCTCCCAGGCAAGGTTCAGTGGTCCGCAGATGGGGCTGGTGAAGTGGCTCCCAGGGCAGAGGAGGGAGGCAGATATGCGATTTGGGGGAGGGGGTTGGCTGAGTGAGGTGGCAGATGAGCAAGCCCGCACCCCCAGCGCAGATAGGGCCCCAGCGGCTGTGTCTGGAGTTGTTTATTGCACCAAGGTCTGCTGCCTCTTCTGGGAAATGCCAGGGGCCCCAGTTTCCATCATGCGAGGAGGGGTCTGACTTGGCAGAGGGGTATGACTTTGCTCCCGGCCTCTTTGACCATGCCCGTATCTGACCTAATAGGTTGAGGAATATGGCCATGTTAACAGTGTTCAGACCAAAATCGTGGAATATTTTCCCAAGTAGGTTGTCTTTAATTTATTTCCATCAGTTTTGCAGTTTTTAGAGAATAAGTTTGGCTCTTATTTTGTTAAATATATTCCTAAGTATTCTATTATTTTTGATGCTGTTGCAAATTGAGTTGAAGTATGCAGAAATGCAATTGATTTTTATATATTGATCTTGAATACTGCAAATCTGCTGACTTATACATGCAAATACAGCTGGGCCTTGGTCAGAGTTGTTTCCTTATAACTTGGGTGACTTGTGGTAGGAAGGCACCTCTTGTTTATACCAGTCAGCCTGTGGTAGAATTGGTTTCCTTACATGTGGTTTCACTTAAAGTCGTAAAACCTACCCATGATGTTAAGTGAGGACTTACTGTAGTTCTTAAGCGGAATTCTCATAATGTCGTATACTACAGGTTATGTAATCTGTGAATAGAGAGCATTTTGCTTCTGTCTTTCCAATATGAATGGCTTTTATTTCCATGTCTTACCTAATTGCTCTGGATAAAATATTCAGTACAATATTGAATAGAACTGGCCACAGTTGTCATCCTTTCGAGTTCACTGTCTTAGGAAGAAAGCATCCAGGCTTTCACTCTTAAATATTATGCAAGTTATAGCTGTTCTATAGATGCTCTTTTCAGGTTTAGAGAATTATCTCACATGCTTAGTTGGTTGAGGTATTTTTTTTGTTGTTGTTGTTGATTGTTTTTGTTTTTTGTTTGTTTTGTTTTTCATGAAAAGGCATTGAATTTTGTTAAATGCTTTTACTGAAGTTGTAGCAATGATCATGATAGTGTTTTTTGTTTAATTAATATGATGTGTTACATTAAGTGATGTTTGAGTTTTAAATCAACTTTGTATTTCAGGGATATCTCACATGATCATGGAATATGCTTTTTTTCTGTATTTTGCTGAATATGATTTGCTAGTATTTTGCTGAGGATTTTTACATCCACTTTCATAAGAAATATTAGCCTTTAGGTATATTTTCTTTTGATGTGTTTGGTTTGGAATCAGTGTAACACTGGTCTCATAAAATGAGTTGAGATACGTTCCCTCGTCTACCTTTTGGAATAGTTTGTGAAGAATTGGCATTAATTCTTTAACCTTTGGTAGAATTCAGTGAGAACTTCTGGGCATTTCTTTATGACTCATTTTTCGTTACCTATTCATATCTTTACTTAATCGGTTTATTTCTTCTTGAGTCAACTTTGTTAGTTTGTGTCTGTCTAGGAATTATTATTTCATCAAGTTATCTTATTTGTTGGTGTACAGTTTTTCATAGTATTCCTTTATTATCTTTTTATTTCTGTAAGGTAATGCCCCCTTTTTTGATTATGATTCTAGAATTGAGTCTTCTCTCTTTTTCTCTTGATCAATATAGCTAAATGTTTATCAATTTTGCTGACATTTTTATTGATTTTTCTCTATTATTTTTCTCTTCTCTCTTACACTAATTTCTGCCCTAATATATATTATTTCCTTCACAATTTCTTTAGGTTTAGTTTGTTCCTCTCTTTTCAGCATTTGAGGATGAAAGGTTAGATTATTGACTTGAGATATTTCTTTTTCTTAATATACATATTTTATAGCTGTATATTTTCCTCTAAGTACTGTTTTAGATGCATCAGAAAACTTTATTTATTTTGTCTTTATTTTTATTCATTTCAAAATATTTTTTATTTTTAGGATTTCCTTTGTGATTTATATTTTGACCGATTAGTATATATTAGTGTGTTGTTCTGCTGCTAGTTCTGCTTTTATTCCATATTGTCAGAAAACATAATTTGTGTTATTTCTTTTCTTTTAAATTTAATTTTTTTATGGCCTAGCACAATGTCTATCCTAGAGAATGTTCCTTGGGTACCTGAAATGAATGTCTAACCTGCTATTGATGTATTGTTATGGTTATTGGCTTATTTGCGTGTTCAGTACATGTTTGCATTACTTTCCTGAAGCCTATTTTTCCTCCCCCACTGTTAAGCCTCTATTGTTACTCCCCAAGGAGGTGCAGCTTTGCATGTAACTACAGTCACCATAGGATGACAATGGTTTTGGTCGTGAATTTTTGATCTCTGAACTCGAACCCGAACTCGAACTCAAACGCGGACAATCCGAACCTGTAGGAAACCGTGCTGAAGTGCTAGCAGGTGTTGCTTTGTGAAATGTTGAACCTTTGACTTCCTTGAGTGCTTTGTGCCCCCAGCAAGGCAAAACTTGCTACTCTGAGAACACAGAACCAGACAAGGTCAGGAAGTGTGGAGCTGGACAAAAAACAAGCCCTTGTGTATCCAAACATTGTAACTACTAGATTGCAGACAGTTCTGTTACTTTTTGATGCCCAGAGGATACAAGCTGCAAAAATAAACTTGGGCTGAGGCATTCTACTTAGAACTCCAGCAGTCTACTTAGAACTGCGGCAGTCTACTTAGAATTGCCTGCCCTCCCGATCCCATCTTTGTCTCTCTTCTTTTCTCTCAATCCTCACTCCCCACTTCAGGGACTGTTCCTCTCGTGGGCAGGCACCGACAAGTGGCGCCCGAACAGGGACCTGAATACTGGGGATAAAGTGAAGGACACCGCACGGAGCTGAGACGCGTCGCATAAGGTAAGGGGTGCGGTGAGACACCACGGTCAGGAGTAAAAAATCATGGGACAGGGTAGCAGCAGAATGTCTTTTACTCAAATGTTAAAAAGTGTGCTAAACGGACTGGACCCCCAGGATGAGGAGGGCCTAGATGGGGAGGGGCCAGTGAGGGTGGTAGACGGTGCAGTGACAAGACAGCAGAGTGGGGCTGAGACATGGCAGAGGGGCCGGACGAGGCCCAAGGCCACCGTCCCGGGCGGGGCGAAGGTGGAGGAGACCAAGAGCCCGTCACTTCTCTGACGGGCCCTCCTGCCGCCACCCCGCATCCCTGGGACGAGCCGCGGGCCTCGCCTCCACTACGGCCACCGCCGAGGAGTGGGAGCCACAGTGCGAGCCTGTGAAGCGCGGGGATGCGATATCCAGCTCCGGGGCAGGGCTGCCCCAGCCTGCGGGCTGCGAGACGCTGGAGGCCAGAGGCCACGGCGCCGCGGGAGAAACCCGCGCAGCTGAGCGCCCGCGAGGACTCCCGGCAGGTGCACGCGTGGTTGTGGCAGTCTTATTGCGGCTACCTCACCTGGCACAGCGGCCTGGCCGCCTTCCCAGCTTACTGTGGCCCCGCAACAATGCTATGGGGCGCTGCCGCAGTTGGTCCCCCACCAGAGAAATCCATTCAGGAACTCTTCCCAGCAACCCCGGGCAGCGCAGGATTGGACCTCAGTAGCGCCGCCTACACAGTACTAACACCTGAGATGGGAATGCGAGCTATTCCTACAGGGGTCTTTGGGCCTCTGCCTCCACAGACTGTGGGACTCATCCTAGGAAGGAGTAGTATTACCATGAAAGGGATATTGGTTGCTCCGGGAGTTGTGGATATGGATTATACAGGAGAGATCAAGATTACGACACATTCGCCTGGAGGCACTTCAGTGATCGATAAGGGCCCACGCATAGCACAATCATTGTTAATTCCACATGTCAAACCGGGTAAAACAGCAGGCCATAAATCCCGAGGCGACGCGGGCCTTGGTTCATCAGATGCTTATTGGGTCCAGGCCATTCACCACCAGGCCAGAATTACCACTATCCATTAATGGCCGTTCCTTCATGGGCCTTTTAGACACGGGGGCCGATGTCTCTGTTTTAACTGCAGATCAGTGGCCTAGCCACTGGCCAAAGCAGCAAACACTAACCCAGTTACAAGGCATAGGACAATCTCAGTCACCACAACAGAGCAGTGATATATTGTTGTGGAAAGATCAAGAGGGACATGAAGGATCCTTTCAACCATACATAGTGGCAGGATTGCCTGTCAATCTATGGGGCAGAGATGTCATGAGTCAGATGGGAGGTTACCTGTACAGCCCTAATCAACAGGTCACTATGATGATGTTCGATCAGGGACTTCTGCCTAGAGATGGCTGAGGTCCTTCTGGACAAGGGAGAAAAGAGCCTATCTTTCCCTCGCCCTTACCACAAAGAGCTGGCTTGGGATATTTTTAACGGGGGTCACTACTCCTCCTGTACCCCATGCAGATGCTATCACTTGGAAAAGCGACACACCTGTTTGGGTAGAACAGTGGCCCCTAGCATCAGAAAAGATACAGGCTGCAAGGTTGCTGGAACAGGAGCAACTCGATAAGGGACATACAGCACTTTCTAACTCTCCATGGAACTCTCCCATATTTGTAATTAAGAAAAAATCAGGTAAATGGAGGTTGTTACAAGATTGGAGAAAAATAAATGAGACTATGGAGCTCATGGGGGCTTTACAACCGGGATTGCCTAATCTTTCTGCTATACCCCAAAACACATATAAGATAATCCTGGCTTTAAAGGATTGTTTTTATACCATACCATTGTGCCCCAAGGATTGTAAAAGGTTTGCTTTAAGTAACTTACAAGAACCTATGAAGAGATATCAATGGCTGGTGCTGCCTCAAGGTATGGCTAATAGCCCTACTCTATGTCAAGAATGTGTGGCAGCAGCGTTAGAGTCTACCCCGTCTCCCCACATACAATCCTTAATCACACTCTTTGTTCTAAATTTTTTAAACCTGGATGCGCGTGGCAGATCTGCCGCAGATCGCTTCTGGCATCCTAACACTCAACAAGATTATGCCCAAGTGAGATGGCAGGATCCAGTTACTAACCAGTGGCATGGGCCAGACCCAGTCCTAATTTGGGGACGAGGGCATGTTTGTGTTTATTCACAGGACAATGGAGGTGCGCGGTGGCTGCCTGAGAGGTTGGTGCGGCTTGCTGATGAGCCTCTTCGAGATCCTGTTGGTTGCGCAGATGCCTCAGGGTGAGACATACTGGGCATATGTTCCTGACCCTCCCATGCTACACCCCACTGTGTGGAACGGGCCTGAAGTCATTGGTGGGACAAATGACACTAGGCTATTAGGACATCCATTTGCTCCTGCCGTCCTACAAGCTGTTGGATTCAATCATACCGGCTTAGGCATAGGACTCCTCATATGCTTCGCAAAGACTGTCAACGTTACCGGATGTTTCCGTGTGGGCAGCCAGACAATTCACGGAGACAACCTAGGACAGAGTGTCACATTCCATCAGCCAGCAGGATGGAAAAACATCAGGGATAAAAACCCACCTCCACCACAAGCCCATGATCCTTGCAGTGAGGAGAACAGAAAAAATAGCAGATCCATCCTTTGGAGACAATGTTATAAAGAACCCGGGGAATATAGTGTCCCTGGGTTTAATCAAGCTGTTATAGATGGTCCGGAGGCCATGACACAGGTGCTGATGTCCAACATGGGACTAAGACTGGAGTGGTTGTGGGATTATGGTATACCTCCCGGCCCCAAAGACATATTTGGAAACTAGTGGGAGCAATGGATACAGTGACTATGAGTATGGACGAGGGACGAGGCAAGGTAGAAGGCAATACCACTGCTTGTGTCAAGGCTCCATATGTGCTTATGATTGGAAATTTTAACATCACCCATATTGACAGGGTCCAGTTTAATGTATCTTGTATACAGTGTAACCTAAGTAATAGCATCAATTGGTCAAATGACAAAAGTAGAGCTGTAGTTCTCCACCGACCCTCTTTCATTATGGTACCTGTTAACATTTCAGGTCCTTGGTACTCGGACCTCAGAGGAGAATTCCCCTCCTTTCTAGCTCTGTTCCATTTGCTACTGCCTTTTGTAATAATCTTTGTTGGTGTTCCTCTATTCATGTGGTTTACTCCGTTGCTCACAAAGGTAATACTCAAGGGCTTCATCGATCTCCAAACAAAGGTTCATGAGTTGAGATTATCTGCCCAGGTCCACCGTGTCGCTGACACCCGTGTATAAAGCCCCTACAATGGGTCGGCAGCCAAAGATGGGTAAGGATTTGGTAAGAATGTACATAACCTAAGACAGGAACCGTTCGCTAGAGGGATGGTCTCCTATGACGGGTAAATGGACATATCTGTACCAACCACCTAAGCCAGGCGCAACCCTTGTGTTAATTTTATATAAAAAAGGGGGACCTGTGGGAAACCGTGCTGAAGTGCTAGCAGGTGTTGTTTTGTGAAATGTTGAACCTTTGACTTCCTTGAGTGGTTTGTGCTCCCAGCAAGGCAAAACTTGCTACTCTGAGAACACAGAACCAGACTAGGTCAGGAAGTGTGGAGCTGGCCAAAAAACAGGCCCTTGTGTATTACCTTTATTGTAACTACTAGATTGCAGACAGTTCTGTTACTTTTTGATGCCCAGAGTTTATAAGCTGCAAAAATAAACTTGGGCTGAGGCATTCTACTTAGAACTGCGGCAGTCTACTTAGAATTGCCTGCCCTCCCGATCCCATCTTTGTCTCTCTTCTTTTTTCTCAATCCTCACTCCCCACTTCAGGGACTGTTCGTCTCGTCGGCAGGCACCGACAGTTAGTGTAGCCACAGCAGTTATATTAGTGGCCAGTGGCTCACTGGTTACAGCTGACGGCCAACTAGCCACAGCTGACGGCCATCCAACCACAGTTGATGGCCATCTACTACCTGAGCCAGCACCCCTCCACGTGAGGCCGAGAGCCTGGAAACTGCTCTCTGGGGCTCTGTCGTGCGGGGTACCCTGCTCGCTGCGCCATTTGTCGTGCAGGGTCTCAGCTCCCGCTCCCCGCCCAAGAACGCAGGACACGGTAAGGCCAAAAAGGAACACCCACGGAGCCATAGATAGGGGAGTCAAACCAATATATTCTCGCTGGCGGCTGGGCTGGAGACACAGGAAGTAGGATCTACATAATCTGCCTAACAGCAGTCCGCGCTTGCCAGCCACCATCTTCTTGCTAGCCCCCATTCCTTTTTGCTAGCATAGCCACAGCCGTTATATTAGTGGCCAATGGCTTACGGGTTACAGCTGACGGCCAACTAGCCACAGCTGCTGGCATCTGATCACAGTTTATGGCCATTTACTACCCGAGCCAGCACCTTTCTATGTGAGGCCGAGAGCCTGGAAACTGTTTTTTGGGGTTTTGTCCCCACACTCCACCCCTACAGGTTCTCGCCTCACAATCTACGCGACAAGTGTCTTCCGCGAGGGTCCCTGTGCGAGGAGCCTGGAGGTGAATGCAATATCCTGGACACAGCCAGGCTCTCTGAGCACAGCCAGGGTTTCTCAGGGCACCACCAGTACTTCTGGGCACAGCCAGACTTCCTGGGCTTCTTAAGGTACCACCAGTCTCCCCGGGCACAGCCAGGGTTTCTCAGGGCACCACCCCAGTACTTCTGGGCACAGCCAGACATCCTGGGCTTCTTAGGGTACCACCTGTTTCCCCGGGCACAGCCAGCTTTTCTCAGGGCACTGCCACTCTCTCTGGGCACAGCCAGACTTCCTGGACACAGCCAGGGCCTCTCAGGGCACTGCCACTCTCTCTGGGCACAGCCAGACTTCCTGGACACAGCCAGGGCTCACAGGGCACTGCCACTCTCTCTGGGCACAGCCAGACTTCCTGGACTCAGCCAGGGCCTCTCAGGACACTGCCACTCTCTGGACACAGCCAGACTTCCTGGACACAGCCAGACTTCCTGGACACAGCCAGGGCCTCAGGGCACTGCCACTCTCTCTGGGCACAGCCAGACTTCCTGGACACAGCCAGGGCTCTCAGGGCACTGCCACTCTCTCTCTGGGCCTCTCGGGGTACCGTGCTGGAACAACAGTGGCTCACATCAAGGTGCTTACATATTATCAATGGTGGCCAGTCAAGACACAAAAGCAAACATCCGCCAGTCCCACTACATGATGGTATGTTCCCAAACAGTCAAGCGTCCATTAAATCAGGGATAGAAGGCAATTCCTCATAGTCCATAGTCATTCGCCAGGGCTGTCCTGGGGGTGAGGGATGACCTTGACCTCACCCTCATCTCACAATGAGGACTCAGCAAGCGTTTCCTCCTGGGACAAGTCCCGCATCCAGGCTGCGTCAGCAAGCAGTTCCCAGCCCACAGGGCCGCAACAACCTTCGCTTTCTCCGCTTTCTCCGGCCTCTGCTGGTTGGGGAACCATCCACATCTTCCCACCGCTCCACGGAAATCGAGCTCTCCGGCAGCTGCTCCTCCTGGTCTTCCTCAGACTGAGCTTTCATACGCACAAACTGCTCCACTGCCCTTCGGAGAGCTTTGGCCAGCACCGTATCCTGCCGACTACGCCATGTGTCACGCGGTGGACCCTGCTCGCTGCGCCATTTGTCGTGCAGGGTCTCAGCTCCCGCTCCCCGCCCAAGAACGCAGGACACGGTAAGGCCAAAAAGGAACACCCACGGAGCCATAGATAGGGGAGTCAAACCAATATATTCTCGCTGGCGGCTGGGCTGGAGACACAGGAAGTAGGATCTACATAATCTGCCTAACAGCAGTCCGCGCTTGCCAGCCACCATCTTCTTGCTAGCCCCCATTCCTTTTTGCTAGCATAGCCACAGCCGTTATATTAGTGGCCAATGGCTTACGGGTTACAGCTGACGGCCAACTAGCCACAGCTGCTGGCATCTGATCACAGTTTATGGCCATTTACTACCCGAGCCAGCACCTTTCTATGTGAGGCCGAGAGCCTGGAAACTGTTTTTTGGGGTTTTGTCCCCACAGGCTCTGTCCCCACAACATATGATACAAAAATATTTTCCTGTAATAAGGATTTCACATGCCATATATTTTGGGATACAATTAACATGTTGTTTAAACAGCCCAGTAAATACACTTGTACTATTTATATTTTAGAGCTTATACTTTTTTTTCAAATCGTAGACGATTTCTAGTTTTATATTCTCAAGTAGATTATCAATAGGTGATAGAGGAACTTTTCGATTGAATTTAGATTCAAATTCAGCAGGAGCTGGAAAGAAAAAGACAGAATTATGTTCTTTAAAATACAACTAAGTATAAGTGTTAAGAAGAATGAGAAAACCTCTAGATGAGGCCACAGCTCACAACAGGAGATCATATTCAATACAGTTTGCCCACGGCTGCACACTGACTTGACTGCTATTGTGGCCAAGTATCAGAGCTTCTGGTTGTCTCATCCTTCATTCATTTATAAACAAGGTCGTACGACAAGCACTGAAGTTACAAGACGAAGATGACACGGTCCAGCCCTGACCCATCATCTACTATAAGCTGAAGGAACAGATGAACAGGCAATTTCCATTCAGAGGCCCCTATACCATACAAATGCACAACAGGACGCGAGTGGGACCCACAAAAGGGACATCCCAGTATTGATTGTCTGCTCTCTGGTGGAGGTGACATGGATGTTGATGCCTGAAGGACAAGGACAGAGGATGCCAGAGAGAGGGAAGACGCAGATGCGAAGACTAGTGTGGGGGAGAACACTACGGAACGAGAAGTAGTCTGGTTTAGCTAGATGCTAGAGCAAAGGGGCAAACGAGGGTTGGTAGCAAGATATAGGCTGAGATGTTTGGTGAGAACTACATTGATTTGGGTGTTTTCATTCCATGCAAAGCAATGTGGAGTTTCTCCTGAGGGTACATGGTAAACTAATGACAAAGTAAATGACTGGAGATTTAAATGTCACCCATCAGGTGACAGCTACAGTGTTTCCTCCAAAAATAAGACTAACCAGAAATTAAGCCCTAATGCGTCTTTTGGAGCTATAATTAATATAAGACCTGGTCTTATTTTCGGGGAAATATGGTAGCTTGGCCCTTCTAGGAGGTACCGTATTTCCCCAAAAATAAGACCGGGACTTATATTCATTTTTGCTCCCAAAGACACATTAGGTATTATTTTCCGGTTAGGTCTTATTTTCGGGGAAACACCATATATGAACAGTAATTGCTTAAGTATCACTAGATAAGTCTTGTTATTGGGCCTCATTACACTGGCAAAAACATAAAAGTTGATGAAGCCCCGTTTTCAACGTGCAGGTGGAAAGTTCCATAGGGATGGCAGAAGAAAGGAAGGGGACAGGCCATAAATAAAAAGAGATACATAGACTCTTGAGATATTACTCATATGACCTTGTCTTCACTATGAATGTTTATGCTTTCACCTTTTTTATTTGCTAAGGCCAAGAAAATATTTAATGTAGTATCTATTATCAGAACATGGAAAGGGATGCCATTTAATATTTACATTTTATTCCAGAAATCAATGATATCTAACTTGAATTAATACATTTTGGCAACATACCGTCTTTGTATAGTTCTTTAGTTTTTTTTTCCTGGTACTCCAGCAGCGACTGAAATAAATCAAATCTTATTATAGCATTTAAGGTAAACAAGAGACTTTATTGTAGAAATGATATATCTTATGAAATGTGCTCTTTAAATAATGCCTTTAGAGAATAGACTTAACGTATGATTTATATAAATACAAAAAAGTTTAAAAATGAATAACATAAATTACTGCTTATTTTGATTGTACATAATAGAGACCATCTATATGAGATGCTATTTAGATTAATCTGACCAACAGTGCAATTGATATTGGTCTACCTAAGATACATAATTTCAAAAGAGTGACGTTTGATTTGATTGGTACAATGAAGTTTAAACAAGTCAAGTCATATTTTACACTGAATGCATTACTTTGCAATTTTTAGAAAAATTGTCCTTTATAAATGTTTCTTGTTCTTTGTTTTTACTTTAATGGACTTTTCCTTAAAATGAGCTTTCCATTCTTGCACTTCTAGAAAAGTAATCTTAAGGTGTATTCTAGGCTCTTCATTTTTCAGCATAGAACCTTAAAGACATAAAATGATGAAAGTGGTACTGTGCCGTCATGTGAAAATTCTACTGACAGAAACAATAACCAAAACGATTTTGCAGTCTATGACTGAAACATTACCGTATTCGTATGCACAGAAAGATTTCCGAAAAGCTGCTTGAATAAAGTAAGACCTAGAGCCAGTTTTCAAATTTACTTTCTCATTTATGACTTTGTAGAGTTAGAAACAAAAAATAATATATAATTTTTAAATGTGACTTTGTTCCTTAGAGATCAGGTCCAATTTTTGAAACACTAAAATAGCTGTAGTTATAGTCTATTTAATTATGAAATGTGTGGGAGTATTTCAAACTATATTACAAGTGTCCCAGTCTAGAGTGGTCTTACTGAAACCTTTCTTCTGAAAGCTATCCTCTCACAAAATGTCCAAAGTAGTGCTTAAAATAATATCCAGAAACTAATAGACACTATGGTGACAACAATGTGACAGCCAATCCTTGTACAAATTTAGGGGGAATGTGGGAAACCGTGCTAAAGTGCTAGCAGGTATTGTTTTGTGAAATGTTGAACCTTTGACTTCCTTGAGTGGTTTGTGCTCCCAGCAAGGCAGAAGTTCCTACTCTGAGAACACAGAACCAGACAAGGTCAGGAAGTGTGGAGCTGGCCAAAAAACAGGCCCTTGTGTATTACCTTTATTGTAACTACTAGATGGCAGACAGTTCTGTTACTTTTTGATGCCCAGAGTATATAAGCTGCAAAAATAAACTTGGGCTGAGGCATTCTACTTAGATCTGAGGCGTTCTACTTAGAACTGCGGCAGTCTACTTAGAATTGCCTGCCCTCCCGATCCCATCTTTGTCTCTCTTCTATTTTTTCTCAATCCTCACTCCCCACTTCAGGGACTGTTCGTCTCGTCGGCAGGCACCGACAGGGGAAGACAAATTTGTTTTCCAATATTTGCATAACACTTTTTTTTGTGAATGGCTTGATAGAAAGGGCTTATAACGTGAATAATGTGACAACAACATCACCAGACAGGCCGTGTAAAATCAATAACTAAATACCATAGAAAGGGAGAGGACTTTCATGAAACAGTTTTAAGTTATTGTTAATCAACAATATAAAATGTAAATCACATTTTTACACGACTTGAATTAAGGAACTACCAATGTACCGTTATTATTATTTTCCCCCAAAACAGCTCTTTTCTTAAATATTTACTTCAGCACTTTCTGTCGTGTTTCCCCGAAAATAAGATTTAGCTGGACCATCAGCTCTAATGCGACTTTTGGAGCAAAAATTAATATAAGACCCGGTCTTATTTTAACATAATATAAGAATGGGTCTTATGTAATATAAAATAATATCAGACCAGGTCTTATACTAATTTTTGCTCCAAAAGACACATTAGAGATGATGGTCCAGCTATGTCTTATTTTCGGGGAAACACGGTATGTTTATTTCTAGGTGAGGAGTGTGTTCAGATGGTGGAAGTAGCTTGAAGTCCAACATTAATAAGGACAACATATCTGCAGTCTTATTATACTTTTCCATTTATCAAATATATAGAAAGGTGAGAAAATTATACACAAAAAAATGTATCAGCAAACTTTAATTCAAAGGATTTCAACTAGAAGGATTTTCTCATTACTGGCAGTTCTCACTAGACTACGTCTCGGAGAAAGCTCAGGTTCCACTGGGGACACCCACGGGATAGCACAGCTTAGGAGTCTGCATCCCTCCTTTAGCTAGGTAGCTCTACACGTCTCTGCTTTGGTTTGTTTTGTGTTAATTGGGGACTACTGAGGAACAGTTTGCTTTTCCCGGATGTCAAATTGTTCTTTTTTTCAATCTAGTTGTGGATGGTGCATCTCACTGGCCAATGTGGGACTTGAACCGGTTACCTTGGTGTTATGGGCACCTCGCTCCAACCACTGAGCCAACAGGCTCCCCACCAGCAGCCCAATTCCAAGCTCAACCCATTGCTTCTCACGGGTCTATGTGGGAATCGAACTGTCAACCTTGGTGTTATGAGCACAGTGCTCCAACCACTGGGCCAACCGGCTGCCCACCATGGTTCATCTCCAAGTTCAAGCCATTGTTTTCAATCTAGCGGCGGAGGGCGCAGTTCACTGGCTCATGTGGGAATCGAACCCACAACCTTGTTGTTAAGAACTTGCACTCTAACCAACTGAGGCATGTGGCCACCCTTGGTCTCTGTTTTTATATACCGTGTTTCCCCGAAAATAAGACCTAGCTAGACAATCAGCTCTAATGCATTTTGGAACAAAAATTAATTAAGACCCGGTCTTATTTTACTATGATATAAGACCGCGTATGATATATGATATGATGTGACGTGACGTGACTGGATCTTACATTGATTTTTGTTCCAAAAGACACATTAGAGCTGATTGTCCGGCTAGGTCTTATTTTTGGGTAAACAGAGTCATTAAACAAAAAAAATTTTCTCAAAGAACGGTACTATTCTTTGATAAAAAGAATATTTTTCAGGTCTGAAAGTCACTGATTTAGTGAAAGTCCCTAATTTTGCATAAGAGGCAACCAAGACTCACAGAGATTATATAGGTCACCTGAGGTCACCAAACCAAGGAGCTGCGGGCCAGGAATGGGATAAGTCTCCCTATTGAGGCTAGCCTGCTATGCCAGCTACTACCTCATATTCCGGAAAATTCCATCAATTTCTGAGTACAACTCAAAGAAAATGAATATGCAAAACTTTGTCATGTAGCTCAATAATGTTAAAGCATGAGAAACAAAATAGTAGCTTTCTAACTCAAGTATTATCTTTAAGTCATAATTAAAAATAAAGACAGATTAATATCACAAGTCCTATTAACAGTAGTCAAACACACTCAATTTATAAAGCATAAACATTTCTAAACACAGAAAAGGGAACTTGAAGGAGAAAATCATGAGTTAAAGAAAGCAAACTCAAGTTGAGGAAATTCTTCCTTAAAATGACTTGTCTTTTCCTCAGAATCAAATTTGGCTGACCAATATAAACCAACACAGGTAATATTCATGGTGGGGGTTAAGTATAGCGAAATGGGAAAAACAAAACAGATTTCTCTTTACCATCTAGTGCACTTGTGTCCAACCTCACATCATCACAATTGCATCATCAGTCTTTCCAGTGTTCCCTAGTGATTTGGGACACTTATCTCTGGATCTTGACAGAGTGGGGCTTTTCCATCTCTTATTCAGCCTTGCATGATTGGGCAACCCAACGCCTCACAAGGGAACAACGTTGGCCTTGGAATGAGGGCATTGACTTTAACATAAACAATTTTCCAATTTATGAGGAAATACTGAAAACTAAACACCTCTTTCCTACCAAAAAATAATTAAAGGAAAAATGTCCACAAGCATATTCTCTCTCATTGCTTCTGCCTTTACACTCTTTCATCTTCTGATTTCTGTGGTGAAACCACTGAGAACATTTTAATTGTGCATCATGCTTAAGAATTTACAGAAGCGTTGGCCATTCACTTTCTTTTTGTACCCAGTCCTTCCTCCAGGTTCACCTCTTTGAAGGACTTGGACTCCATTTAGCCGAAGGGCTGTCCGAAAATCCTTGGCTTTGTTCTCCTATGATTTATTAAGGGGAAGCTAAATGAAAACACAAGGTTGGAGTCCCATTTAGCACAGGCCTGTGCTATGTTTCTCTGCATTAAGAAGGCCACAAAACACCATCAAAACCACAAACCACCCTGCATTGATCAAAATGGATATTCTTTGGAATGATGTAAACATCATGTCAAGAGAGACCCCTTTCTATCTCCACGATATCTACAACTCATCGGGCATCTATAGCCCAAGAAAGGATCTTCTGCTCAGCACACTACGATTCCTTAAAAGACCACGCATCTGTAAAAGGGAAGGAGGGTGCACTGGATGTGAAAGGGAGGCAGGATGGAGGAAAGCACAGGGACAGCCCACAGCTGCAGTTCCAGGGGGACAAGGCTGAGCCTGAAGCCCCAGCAAAGGCAGTGGCGGTGGAGGGGACGGGGTGCAGCTCCCACATCACTGACCAGGGGAGGCTAAGCGGGGCAGCAGCAGCATCCCCCCACCCCTCTCCAGATGCAGCAGTGCTGGCACCACCAGGGACCAGTAGCAGCAGCAGAAACAATTCTCCAGTCTCACGACCACACACAGTGCTACCAGTAGACATAGGGAACCAGGTAGCAGCTCAGCGGGCGCTAGAACAGGCTCCCCTCAACCACCCACTTCCCCCACCTGAGTGGTGGTGGTGACCAGAGACCCTGGAGACCTGGATACAGTTGCAACACCCATCTCCCTGGTCACCCATGCTTGGACTCCCACACCCACAGCTAAGCCCCCGCCCCTGGACCTCCCATACTCAAGGAGCACCTCTGGGAGAAAACAGAAACTACACTATTGTACCATCTACTGAAAACAAAAGAAAGACCTCTGATTATATATCTGTTTAATTGTTCAAATCGAAATGTACCTACATAAGAAAGTATTCACTACTTCAAATGTGCCTGTAGAGGAACAAGCCATTCAGCAGCATGAAGAAGCAAGGTGACATGGTTAACACTGAGAGAAGATGACACTTCTCCAGAAACCAAGTCAAAGTTACGGAAGATTGTGATCTCTGTGACCGAGATTTCAAAACAGCAGTCATGCTCTCTGCTCATCACACAGAACAGCTAAGAGACTTGTAGGAGGATGACTTGAAGGTGGGCAAACTGGGCGAGCAGGGGAAGTGGGAAGGGAGACGTGGCCCGCATCCATGGCTGCGGAGGTGCAGGTGGTGCCAGGACAGAACAGAGACCACAGGAGCCAGGAGGTGGGCTCTTTCCCTGCGTCCCACAGCTCATCTCCCTGCCCAGAGAGCAGCATATGCAGAGTTTGAGGCAGTCACCTCAGCTGAGACCCCCAGCTGGGCCCTAGGTGGGACAAAGGAAGTAAACACCTACCTGGGCCCCTCCCCCGACTCTCCCAATCCTACCCCCACCCTTCCAGAGACTCACGCTGGCCTCTGATCTGAGGAGTAGTGTCAGATTACAGAGGACCCATAGTGCTCAGGATCTGGGAGGACCCGGTTTGTAGCTACTGCGACCCAGGGAAGAAGCTGGGAAGTGTGTGACACTGCTGGGCTGAGAGAGAGAAGACTCCTCCATCCCCAGTCCCCACCTTTTCTGACCAGCCCAGGGCAGGGCAATTACAACTCTGGAGACATGCCCAGGGGTTAGCAGTAGGCAGCAGTCGCAGCTCTGGGCTTTCAGCAGCTCAGAAATCTCCCACCACACACGCACACATGCACGCACGCACACACACACGGAAGAAGTGACCTAAGACTCAGGAGACCTGGGCACAGGGCTGGTTGTGTTATTCTCAGTGCGCATATGTGCAGGCAAGAGCAGAAACTGCACTGACTTTGTAGAAGCTACCATCCAGACCCGATAGCCCCACTCATCTACAACTGCCGTCCCAGGGTCACTCTGGGCACCAGGTGACCGGCTCCGCCTGAACAATACACAGAGGACTCTCTGGTACAGCAGAGGACGGCCTGGAGATTACTTAGTGGGCTTAAGCCAAGACTGGCGCTGCGTTTTTTGTTTTGTTTTGTTTTGTTTTGTATCTTTGATATTTTTGCCTGTGTTGAGTGTGGGTTATTGGTTGTTTTCACACGTGAGTGTATTTGGTTTTGACTTTGTTGTTGCTGTTGTGCTTGGTGATTGGCTTTGTTCTGAAATTGCCCTACCCCAGGGCCCAGCCCAAGAGTCACAAGATTCAACACCTCCTGACACCAACTCCAGACCCAACCAGAGTATTATTGGGTTTGACCTACAAGTGAGACACCCAGAGGGAATTCTCTACAGGCACAAGAGCCCATAGAGGCCAAGTCTAATCGGAGTGGTCAACCCTCACGCAGCAGATCATCCACCGAGGGCAGAGCTAAGTCTCACAACTAGGCAGCCTAGGAATAACCCCACCTACTGACCAGCCAAAAGCAATGAAAGTTCAACTTTCCACGGGACAATATGCACAACACCAGGGTCACCTTTGGAGCATACGCACAGGAGAATAGGGAAGTGGTGCAAGTCAGATATAAAGGACACACACTACATAAGATAACCCAGCAAAGACCGAGAATCCTAGGGGATCTACCTAATACATCGAAGCAAACACGGAGAGTCAACCAGAATGGGGAAACAAAGAAACATGTCCCAAATAAAAGAACAGAAGAAACCTCCAGAATTGGAACCAAATGAAATAGAGGTAACCAACCTATCAGAGACAGAGTTGAGAACACTGATGATAAGAATGTTTAAAGAGCTTAGTGACGACATAAAGAAGGATAGAGAAATCATAATGAACAACCAGTTAGAACGAAAGAATATAACAAGTGAAATAAAGCACACGCTTGAAGGAATTACCAGTGGGTTAGATGAGTCAGAGAATCGAATCAGCGACTTAGAAGACAAGTTAACAGTGAACACACAAGCGGAACAAAAATAAATCCACGCCTATATGGCCATTTAATCTACGACAATGGAAGCAAGAATTTACGGTGAGGTAAAGACAGTCTTTTCAATAAATGGTGCTGGGAAACCTGGACAGACACATGCAAAAAGATGAAGCTGGACCACCTCCTTACACCATATACAAGAATAAATTGAAAATGGGTTAAAAACTTAAATGTAACATCTGATACCATAAAACTCCTAGAAGAAAATATAAGAAGCAACTTTACATATATTACCCGGAGTAAGATTTTTACTGATACATCCCCTTGGGCAAGGGAAGTAACAGAAAAAATAAACATATGGGATTATATCAAACTAAACATTTTTTTCACAGTAAAGAAACCATCATTACAACAAAAAAGGGTCCTACTGAATGGGAGAAGATATCTGCCATTGACATATCCAAACTTTATTTAAAAACTCACGCAACTCAGCTCCAAAAAACAATCAACCCAATTAAAAAATGGGCAGAGGACATGAGGAGACATTTTTCTAAAGAGGACATACAGATGGCAAACAGACATATGAAGAAAGGCTCAACCTCACTAACCATCAGAGAAATGCAAATAAAAACCACAATGAGATACCACCTCACCCCAGTCAAAATGGTTATCGTCAACAGATCAACAAACAACAAGCGCTGGCGAGGATGTGGAGAAAAGGGAACGCTAGTGCACTGTTGGTGGGATTGCAGATTGGTGCAGCCACTATGGAAAACAGTATGGAGGTATCTCAAAAATCTGAGAATGGAACTACCTTATGAGCCAGCAATTCCACTCCTAGGCATCGATCCGGAGAAATCCAAAACTCTAATTCAAAAAAATGTATGCACCCCTATGTTTATTGCAGCTCTATACACAATAGCCAAGACATGGAAACAATCAAAATGCCCATCGGTAGAGGACTGGATTAAGAAACTGTGGTACATTTATACAATGGAGTATTACGCAGCCATAAAGAAGAAGGAAATCTTACCATTTGCAACAATATGGATGGACCTAGAGAACATTATGTTAAGTGAAATAAGTCAGACAGAGAAAGACAAATACCTTATGATGTCACTTATATATGGAATCTAAAGAAAACAATAAATGAGTGAACTAATCAGAAACAGTCTCAGAGACACAGAGGAAAAACTGAAGGTTGCTAGATGGGAGCGGGGTGGGGATAAGGGGGAAGGTGAGGGGATTACAAAGCACAATCGATAACCCCAAGATTGCTATGGCGATACGAAAGTCAATTTGGTGAATGTAATCAATAATGTAAAGATTTTGTAGGGTATCTGATTACACTTGTCTCATTAGGGAGAGCACCTCAGAGATGATGTAGATGCCTGACAACTGCACTGTACACCGGAAGCTGAAGCTGAACAATAATGAATGTTAATGTTAACTACAATTGTTATACACACACACACATATACATGTATGTATATATATTTTTACAAGAAGTAGAGTACAGCCTGAGGGATAGAGGCAGTGGAAATGTAATGGCTGTATGTGATGTCAGAGGGGTCGTTGATGAGGGGAGAGGGGTCATCATTATGTGAGGCATACAAATTATAAATGTGTAACTATTACATTGTTTTGTACACCTGAAACTAATAATAAAAAAGAGTTAAAAATAATAATACTCATTCACTGAAAAAAAAGAAGACACCCAGAACTAGTTTCTGCACAGTAAAACAAACAAACAAACAAAAATAGCACTTCTTGATGACTTTCAGGCACATATATAACACCTGTCAATCAGCAATCTGGCCCTCAGCTTAAAATAACCCAGTTCAACACAGTCGAGTCATGCCAAAGAGAAACAGGGCTGAGCTATTTTCAGCTGTAGCCCCAGCAAGAAGCTGAGTATATTATATACTATATTATATAAAATACTATATGTCAATAGTCAAAAGACATACAGTATTTACTTCTAGGACCAAAGAGTAGCACGAACCAGGAAAAGCTTGTTCACCTGAAACTAACGACATACATTATACTTCACTTAATTTTTCAAATACAAAGGAGATAACAGACTCTCTGCCACATATTATAAACTCCCCCATGAAAGAATTATTATTTCAATATCCTTTTTATGCCTACTGCTGCCTAGAGAAAAAAAAATCAAACTCACTTAAAGCCCTCCTCAATTTGACCTCCACTAACCGTTTTAAACTAATTTTCTATATTGTATGCTGCATATAAATTAGACCAATTGTTCCGAGCAGATGATTTGTGCTTTCCTTCCTGTATGCTCCACTTTGCTTAAATGTAATAAACATTTTGGAGGGTAAAACAAAACAAAGTAACAGCATGAAGGATGTCACTGAGATACAACAACACTCACAGGCAGTTTAGTGAGTTCAGGAGTAAAATTAATGACCCGGAGGAGAACTTTATCAAAGAGATGGAAACTATGAAACAGAACCGAACAGAACTCCTGCTGGTCAAGAACTCAAGAATGAGTATTTTTAACAACCACGTCACACGAAGAAAACGAGTTGTGATTTAAAGACTCCCTAGCACTGCCACCTTACTCATCAATTACCCAAATGTTGTCAAGACATATAGACATAAGTGAACTTCATTTTAAAAATTCAATTATTTGCTTAATGTCCCTATTTAGAATATGTACAACTGTGAAGCAACTCATTTTAAAACACTGAAATAGATAGTGCTATGAATAAAATAAAAATTAAGGATATACTCTCTTGTTAGAAGATAACATTAACCATAAAAACAGAGACTAATCTTTCTGCAGTATTATAAGTTTGCCGAATTAATAAAAAGGATTATATCTGTTTCATTTAATAATAAACATCCATTTGTGGTTAGGTGTTTGGCCGGCCATCATTCACTTACACTTAGGGGAAGAAAAACTGGGATGCACAAAACTTTAAAATTTTTATGAATCATCTCCAACTAAAACCAATTAAGAAGCCAAAGCATCTCAAAGCATACCATTGGTTATTAGGCAATGATATTTAACATCTGTAATAAAATTTAAAGGCAAATTTTCAAGCATTTTAAATGTATCACTTTAGTTACATTTATCAAATAATTATAAATAACTCTTAACACATGAGAGCTCTAGGGACTTAAAAAAAGATTGTAAAATTTCTATCTCCTTTCTATGCATATTAGCACACATATTATGCCTTTTACTTCGTGTGCATTAGTCAATGAAACAACTCAAAATTTCATCAACGACAAACAAAGAAACAAAAACTCATAGACACAGACAACACTTAGAGGGTGAGGGGGGAGAGAGAGAGGTAGAAGAGGGAAAAGGGGGTCAAATACATGGCGATGGAAGGAGAACTGACTCGGGATGGTGAACACACAGTGAAATATATACATGATGTATTATGGAAATGTACACTTGAAACCCATATGATTTCACTAACCAATATCACCCCAATGAATATATAAGACAAAACAAAACAATATTATATCAAATAAATAAAAAAGAAAGAAATCTGAAATGCAAGGGAAAGAAGCTAATATAACTAACCTTGGGACAGTAATACCCCATGATGTCATTTGAAGCCCGTGCGGTTGACTTAGGAATCACCAAATTTTCTCTTGGAGCAGGATTTCCACTGAGGAGTAACTCAGTATTCAAACTTCCAACACATGGTGGCTCAAGGACTCCCCTCCTAAGAGCAGTGCTGAGAAACTCCTTCGGCTGTTCCTTTGCGCGAAGATGGGTTCTAGCCTCTGCCAGTCTTTCATTAGCACTGTGAAGATTGTAAGACACAAAGCTTTGAATGTTATTTTTCCTGAATGACTTGCATTTTTTTCAAGTTGCCATAATAAATAGTAAAAGAAATTTCCCATTAAACAGCATTTTAACATTGAAAATGCGTCAGGGCAGACCTACCGTGCACAAGGATAGGTTTCAAATTATCCTAAACAAGCACATATGTTTCTATGGGGATGCCAGACTAAGAAGAAATTCAAAGTAGGGAGGGGAGGAAACGGGCTATCAGTGACATCCACGGCTTCACAGATAATACTTGCTGCCTTCTGCAATGGCTGAACCAATAAGATTCTTGAGGATTGCCATGAGACATACATAGCAAACGAGTTTAGAATTTTTTAAAAATCCCACCAAGATATTTTCAAGCCTTTGCTGTCACCGCCCTTGGGTAACGCCCTCATTACCCTGAGGAAATTAACCATTTGGGACTGAGGTGTCATGTAGAACAACAGCCTCTGGGGGAGAAGGAGGGAGCCTGGTTGGTGATCCTACTGAATGAAACCGCTCCGCAGGCATGTAGCTTATAATATAACACTGTGACCAAGGCGCTGGGCGTGGGCTCTGCGCTTTCTGTCTTCCACACACCCCCTCAGGCTCACCACCTTATCTTTTTAGCCACTTCTTGGGTTATACTACCCTCACCCCTACGTTGTTAACCCTCTGCTATATTTCACATATATGCCTTTGTGGACATCAGAAAGACTAGAAAGAAGAGCTTGTCTGAAAGCGACCTCTAGAGATAATAACACAGAGCACAATGGAGACAGTACATGTACCAAGTGCCAGAATATGCAGAGTACTTAACCCTTTGGGTTTAAGTTGTTATCTTATAATAAATAGTTACCTCATTAAAAACTATTTAGGGGAATTCTGACAAGAAATTTTATAAAAAATAGCGTTGTCTAAATCATAAAGCTTCAAAAACACTTTGCTTAAAGACTGGTAGATCAGATTAACTCTATGAAAACCGCGAGAAGGAAAAATACAATCATGTAAAACCAAAAATGGGGAGAGATGCAAATGTCCTGAACTAACTAACATTTTAAAAATAATTTATTCACTAACATCATTTTCCAAAATTATACTATTTAGTAAGCTTTCATTTACTATCAATCTCGGGAATCTGCCTGGATAAAAATTATACTTCAGAGGCAAATTAATGAGCTCGATTGATTTTCTCTGACTTTGTTTGGACTTACTTGTTTAGTTTGTTTTCCAATGATGTGATAAGTTTTAATGCCTCTAGGTAGAGGTGTTCATATTCTTCCAATTCTATTTCATGAGAAGTTTTCACTTTGGAGAGTTCAGATACCAGATATTTAATTCTGAGTATGTCCATGTCACTTACGGAAGCGCCATCATGGTCATTTAACGGGTGTACGTTTTTTTGAGATGCTGCTTGTTCCTAAAGCCAACAGAAAGGATACGTTTTAAAATTAAATATAAACTGAATAATTACAGTCTATTTGTATTCTTTAGTTTTAAGTCAATGATTTGGAGGGCAATTTAAATGAAAAAAAAAGCTGAAGTTTAAAATATTTACCATCAATACGGAATGAAATAGATCTGAATCATGAAAATATTTTGAATCATCTCATCTAACTATTCCAATAAGAGAATCAATTTTAAAAATTGAACAATATGACTTAATAATCTAAGAATATGGTGCATTTTATTTTCTTTATTTCCTAATAGTCTCGTTTTATATCAATTGGTCTTAAAAATCAAATGATTTTTCAGAAAGAACAAATCTCAAAGATCAACTGAGTGACAATAATGATGGGAACTGAAATATTAAGAAGGAGAAGCAAATACCACCTTAGTTCCAGAAATCTAAAAAAAATAAAATAAAAACAACTGCCGTTAAGGGGAGTAGAAGAATCACATACACTATGCATATCGAAAACGTAATTTGCAGCAAAATGAATTAAGGCGTGTTAAAAATCAATGAATTAACCTGTAAAAATAGATTTAAAAACTTTTTCTACTACATCCTGTCTTGCTCAGTCTTCAATATCCCAGAATTTACTGTGTTCTGCTTCACTCTTTTTTACCACATTCGTGACTAAATGAATTTTGAGGTTTAATAATTTTTATCTCCACTCTTTTTATTCTCTACTTTTTCACATGACATTTGTACTCCTTTCATAGATAATAACTCCTGTTTAAGATTGATTTTCTTCAACAAGGTATAGATATTTTTTTTAAAAAAAAACTTTTTAAAACAAATTTTTTTTTTATAATTAAGGAACAGTGTTTTTTCCAGGACCCATCAGCTCCCTGTCAAGTAACAGTTTCCAATCTAGCTGTGGGATGCGCAGCTCAGCTCCAAGTCAAATTGTTCTCTTCAATCTACTAGTTATGGAGGGTACAGCTCACTGACCCATGCGGGAATCGAACCGGCAACATTGGTGTTATGAGCACTGCGCTCTAACCACTGAACCAACTGGCCGGCCGCCCACTGGGGGCTCAGCTCCAAGCTCCAGCCATTGTTTTCAACCTAGTTGTGGAGGGTGTAGCTAACTGGTCCATGTGGGAATCGAACCAGCGACCTTGGTTACCAAGGATTGGAACCAGCACGATGCTCTAACCATGGAGCCAACTGGCCACCCCACAGATGGAGACATTCTGAAGATGCAGTTTCCAGTTTTGCTTTGAGAGCATCATTCTGAATGAGTAAGATAGTATGATTTGGTTACGAAGGAAGTTGACTGAGAATAGTCTAACCCCAAACCAGTATCAACTTGTGAAATAAACTCAGTTGCCATAAAATGTCATCCATACTGTAGTAGAGTCTTAGAATGTGGAAACTTGAATTACTCAGAATGAAGAACAAAGAGAAAAGCACCAGGAGACTCAAAAAAGTATCCTTTATTGTCATCGACTTTGCCACACAACATCTGTACTTGATTTACTACGATTTCCTGAATGATTGGTTCATGTTTTTCTTCTATAAAATGACTGTAAGTCACCTCTGAGTTGATAGTCTCTCACCTGTTCCCCATTTTAACTCTCCGTAATTTCTTACGAAGTTGTAGGGAGTTACGAGTAACTCATCTTGAGATAGTTAGGCCTCCGTCAGCTACAAATGTTTCATGGTAATTTGAATTGCTTTCAAGAAGAAATGATTCCCAAGGTTAAGGAGAAATCACATCTCACACTGTGAATGTTTAGTGAGATGATCGCTACATTTTTTCAACAACAAAAAAGTGTCTTAATTCGATAATGCTATCTTGTAATCCTCTCTTTCCACAATATACAAGAACATCCTAAACAGCAATAATAACAACAAATCTGCTGGAATTTCAGTGATACTGAGTTGGGTAGAACTACTTTCCTGTAGATACAATGCTTATTTGGTAAGATGAGGTGAGTGGATGGATGTAGTGTTTTTAAAACATGGCTACAAATTCTTGACATTTCTCCATGAAATTCCCTCCCTTTTAATATGTGCTGGCCTTAGGATGTAACTGGATTCTAGTGCATGGAATAGGGCAGAACTGCTGTGAGAATGCTATGCCTGCGGCAGAAAATGTGATACAGCTTCCATCTGACTTTCTCTCGGGAAGCTCGCCCTGAGAACCCAGCCAGCATGTTGTGCAGATGAAGAAGCCCAGGACACACAGCGAGGCCTCCTACAGATGTTCGCGCTGAGACGGCCCCAGTGGGCGTCCCGGCCAAAACCCCGCTTCAACTGCTACACGTGTGTGTAACAGCCTTTAGATGATTCTCATTCGCAGCTTCATGGCAACGCAGCTGATGCCAAGTGGAACAGAAATGAGCTAGTCTCACTGAGCTTCACTCAACTGCATTACTGGTGAACAAAACAGATGCTGTTTTGAGCCACTAGCTTTTGAGTTGGTTTCTTGAGCAGCAATGAACAACTGCATTGATACTGATATTCAAAATGGTGTGAGGCCACAAAGAAAAGCAATCTAAAACCTGTAGGAGTGCCTTTCCACCAGGAGGTAGGTGGAACCCGAAAGGATGTGGAGAAGAATGAGAACGACACCCACAAGAGCCTCCAAGAGACGGTTATTGGGGGCTTGCGGGCCCCTAAAGAGGCTGGCCACAAAGACTTCTCAGCTAGTGAAGAAAATGAGTCTGAAATCCGGATAAAAGGGGACCCTTGCTGTGAAGTAACCAAGTAAAATCCATGAGATACATGAGCTAACGAAAGACTGTGAACTGTAAAGGAACCAGGACTTATTGTGTTCAAATGTGTTTCCCATTTACAGCGTCTCCCACATGCCCTGTTGTCAAATCATGCTAAAATGAAGAAATGGCTTCTGAGTGAAGATCAAATTCGCTGTGCTCCCAGGAAGACATGATCTACGGATGAGGAAAAGACTGTAAAGCCTTCCTCAAGACTTCGAAAGAGTTAAGGTGGGGCCTTAAATTCCTGGAAGGCTTTTCAGAGGAAAAGAATTTTAAAGGCATGGTCCTACAACAGCTACAGGAAGCCCAAGAGCTTATCTCAAAACGATGTATGACGGTGGCTTTTCTAATGGCACGAACCCCAATAAACTCTCACGCAACTCCAAGTTTTTAGGATAATCAAGTAGCAAAAAACCACCTTGTTACCTTGGACTAATAAAAACCAAGAGAGTGAAAAATAGAGGAGGCCTGTGGGTCTTAGACATTTGGGTGGAGGAATGACGCTGAGGGAAGAGCTGCAAGCACAGGTCATTTCTTATGAAAAGGACAGAACAAAGAGCTCACAGGGGACAGCAAAGGGCCATGGAGAAGCATTGGCATGATTAGGACTAAGTCCTAATCAAAGAACGGACAGCACACATCAGGCTGTATTTCAGAATTGCTATGGACTAACGTGCCTTCCACTTTCTATTTCTGCAGGGGAAACTTCAGCAGTCGAGCAGAATGTTGGGTGTGTGGGTGGTAGATAACTTGTCTCTTCCTTTCTCATGTTTTCATATTGAAAGGAATTGTCCTCAAGGGGCTTTATCCTAGAAACCAAAACCCAGGCCTTTCATCCCCATTTGCACCAGACTAAGATGGTAAAATCTTAGATTCGAACCTGAGCCTGATGCCATTAAATTGAGACTTGTGGCGAGTATTGTGTAGGGATGAGTGTATTTTCCATGTGGGGGGAATGTAAAGAATTGTGGCCAGTGGACAGATCAAGGTGGTTTTTAAATGTGTCCGTAAATTTTGAAATATTCATTGCATAAAACCACTAGAATATGGGTCAACATTAGTGACTGGCTCCTAATGAACAGAATATGTTGAAAGACATTTCGTGTGAATTCCAAGACTCCTTCACAAAGGGCAACACAACTGTTGGTTATGTCTCTGAGGATCTGAACCTTGGAATCCAGCCCCGTGTTGTGGGGAGGCTCGGGCCACAATGCGAGCCGGGTGTTCAGGTGTAGGTCTTCCTGCTGTCTGCCCCAAACAAATCTTTTACTTGTTTCTGATTGATTAATTACTTCCTGAATTTTAACAACTGTACTCTTGAAATGTTTTCTTTGGATGGGATAAAATATTTATTCCATTAATTATATATGAAGCTAAAGGTACAACTATGCATCTCAATGTGTTTCTGAGAATGTAGGATCTATGCCAAGAACAAGATTGGCACCAGTGTTTCAGAAAAGAACCAGGTCAAACAGAATCTACTTTTCAATTGCAAGATGATGGATTAGAGAGATTTCTAAAGAGGAAAGCAGATGGTCCAGGTTTCATCTTCTCCTTCCTAGACAGTGAAATCTATGGAAGAGGCTATGGATTAGGAGATAGACAAAATGAAGAAAGTTGTCCACCAAGTATCAGATCCTATTACCGACATTTGATGGAAATGGGAGTGAAAGGGAGGCACTGGGTTAAAGATTAATGTTTGAATGAAGAAAACAAAAGGAATGAGTCGACTTTGTAAGCCTAATATCCCATCATGTCATAAGGTCACCAAGGTCTGCGGGCCACAGGCTCCATCCAGAAGCAAAACATCTCCACAGAAGTGGAATTAAAGATATTCCCCTACATTGACATTTTATTATTCCATAAGGCATCTGGTAATATGCAAGATGACTGGGGAAGCGTTCTCATAACATTTGATTTGGTAATGGCGTAAGGACAGATCTATAGACCAATAAATTGGAAAAGATGATCCAAAAATTAACCCTCATATATATAGTCAAGTGAATTTTGACAAGGGTGCCGAAAAATCCAGTTGGGCATGAACAGTCTTTTGAACTAACGATACTGGGTCTACTGGATATCCACATGCAAAAGAAAAATTAAACCTCTACATCATACCATATATAAAATTATTTCAAAAGGTAAAAGCTAAAACTATAAAAGCTTTGAAGAAGCTTCATGTCTCCATGACTGGAGTTGGCAATTGTGTCTTAGATATGACAGTACCAAACAAAAGTAGATAACTGGACTTCATTAAAATAAAAAAAAATACTCTATGCTTTAAAGGACACCATTGAAAAACTAAAAAGGCAAGCTAATGAAAGGGAGAAATATTTGAAAATCCTATATCTGATAAGCGATTTGTATCTAGGATATGTAAAGAATTCTTACAATTCAACAAGACAAAGACAAACCAATTTTAATGGGCAATGGAATTGAATAATCAGTTCTTCAAAGAAGTTATACAAATGGACAATAAGCATGTGAAAAGATAGCTCAGCATCATTAGTCATCAGAAAATACATCAAAACCACAATATGGAGCAGAGAGTTCACTAGTGGTTCCCTAGGGCTAGGAAGAGTGGGAAGGGCAGACGGGCACACAGTGAAGGCTAACAGCACACAGATACTTTCCAGGGTGATGAAAATGTTGTAAAACTGATTGTGATGATGACTGCATAAAGCTTTGAATACACTAATGTGGGAAACCGTGCTGAATTGCTAGCAGATGTTATTTTGTGAAATGTTGAACGTTTGACTTCCTTGAGTGGTTTGTGCTCCCAGCAAGGCAAAACTTGCTACTCTGAGAACACAGAACCAGACAAGGTCAGGAAGTGTGGAGCTGGCCAAAAAACAAGCCCTTGTGTATTCCAACATTGTAACTATTAGATTGCAGACAGTTCTGTTACTTTTTTGAGGCCCAGAGTATATAAGCTGCAAAAATAAACTTGGGGTGAGTCATTCTACTTAGAACTGAGGCATTCTACTTAGAACTGCATCAGTCTACTTAGAATTGCCTGTCCCCCCTCCCCCCCTCCCCCCGCATCCCATCTTTGTCTCTCTTCTTTTTTCTCAATCCTCACTCCCTACTTCAGGGACTGTTAGTCTCGTCGGCAGGCACCGACAAGTGGCGCCCGAACAGGGACCTGAATACTGGGGATAAAGTGAAGGACATCGCAAGGAGCTGAGACGCGTCACATAAGGTAAGGGGTGCGGTGAGATACCACAGTCGGGAGTAAAAAATCATGGGACAGGGTAAAAGCAGAATGTCTTTTACTCAAATGTTAAAAAGTGTGCTAAACGGACTGGACCCCCAAGATGAGGAGGGCCTAGATGAGGAAGGCCTAGAGGAAGCCGGTCCTCGATATCATGACCCTGAAGATTATAATGGGGTGGTTCAGACAGAAACAGGTGCTAAGACAGGACATCTGAATCCTCTCCAGGCAGAGATTGATGGATTGCAGTCAGCAATTGCCTCCCTCTCTGTGCAGGTGCAGATGGTACAATCGAGGCAGGCAGAACAGACTTGCCCTCGTGATTCTCCTCTGCGTAAGGTTTTGCAAACCGCCTGCAAGTTAGGGGAAGATACTGGAGATTCTGGGTTGGCATTTCCAGTGATAGAAAGACAGGACGCACAAGGAAATCCTGTCCGAGACCATGTGCCTTTTGCATTCAAAAGTTTAAAAGAATTAAAAATGGCATGTTCTCAATATGGTCCTAATGCCCCGTTCACCCAGGCCCTGCTAGAATCACTAGCTACAGAAGCCCTGCCGCCTAGTGATTGGAAGCAACTTGCTAGGGCTTGCTTATCAGGAGGGGACTATATCTTATGGCAGTCTGACTTTGCAGAATTCTGTCAGAGTACTGCAGAGATAAATCAGACACAAAACATTCCTATCTCCTTTGATATGTTGGCAGGTGAAGGACCTTATAGAGACTTGCAAACACAATTAAATTTTGACCCGGCTGCTTATGCACAAACAAGTGCTGCCGCCAGGCGTGCATGCAAAAATTTTCCCATGCCTGGAAAACGTTCTGAGGACCTCTCTAAAATTATCCAGGGGCCTGATGAGACTTTCCAAGACTTCCTTTCGCGATTAATGCAGGCGGCTGGAAGAATTCTGGGAGACTCAGATGCCAGCATGCTGTTAGTTAAATAGCTCGCTTTTGAGAATGCTAATTCTGCATGCCAGGCTGCATTATGACCTTACAAAAATAAGAGTGACTTGTCAGATTATGTCTGGTTGTGCTCAAAAATAGGACCTTCTTATACACAGGGTCTTGCAATGGCCGCTGCTTTGCAAGGAAAGACTGTTAGAGAAATGTTATTCCAACAACAACAACAAAAGAAAATAAAGGGACAGGGCAACTGTTTTGGGTGTGGACAGCCGGGCCATATGATCAAAAACTTCCCTAATAAACAAGGTCAGCCTCAAAGGAAGGAGGGCCCAAAACAACCTGGATTATGCCCAAAATGTAAGAGAGGTAAACACTGGGCCAATGCATGTAAATCTAAGAGGGATGCCTCCGGTAATCCTCTTCTTCCAGGAAACAGGAAGAGGGGCCAGCCCCAGGCCCCGCAACAATGCTATGGGGCGCTGCCGCAGTTGGTCCCCCACCAGGGAAATCCATTCAGGAACTCTTCCCAGCAACCCCAGGCAGCGCAGGATTGGACCTCAGTAGCGCCGCCTACACAGTACTAACACCTGAGATGGGAATGCGAGCTATTCCTACAGGGGTCTTTGGGCCTCTGCCTCCACAGACTGTGGGACTCATCCTAGGAAGGAGTAGTATTACCATGAAAGGGATATTGGTTGCTCCGGGAGTTGTGGATATGGATTATACAGGAGAGATCAAGATTACGACACATTCGCCTGGAGGCACTTCAGTGATCCCTAAGGGCCCACGCATAGCACAATCATTGTTAATTCCACATGTCAAACCGGGTAAAACAGCAGGCCGTAAATCCCGAGGCGACGCGGGCCTTGGTTCATCAGATGCTTATTGGGTCCAGGCCATTCACCACCAGGCCAGAATTACCACTATCCATTAACGGCCGTTCCTTCATGGGCCTTTTAGACACGGGGGCCGATGTCTCTGTTTTAACTGCAGATCAGTGGCCTAGCCACTGGCCAAAGCAGCAAACACTAACCCAGTTACAAGGCATAGGACAATCTCAGCCACCACAACAGAGCAGTGATATATTGTTGTGGAAAGATCAAGAGGGACATGAAGGATCCTTTCAACCATACATAGTGGCAGGATTGCCTGTCAATCTATGGGGCAGACATGTCATGAGTCAGATGGGAGTTTACCTGTACAGCCCTAATCAACAGGTCACTATGATGATGTTCAATCAGGGACTTCTGCCTAGAGATGGCTCAGGTCCCTCTGGACAAGGGAGAAAAGAGCCTATCTTTCCCTCGCCCTTACCACAAAGAGCTGGCTTGGGATATTTTTAACGGGGGTCACTACTCCTCCTGTACCCCATGCAGATGCTATCACTTGGAAAAGCGACACACCTGTTTGGGTAGAACAGTGGCCCCTATCATCAGAAAAGATACAGGCTGCAAGGTTGCTGGAACAGGAGCAACTCGATAAGGGACATACAGCACTTTCTAACTCTCCATGGAACTCTCCCATATTTGTAATTAAGAAAAAATCAGGTAAATGGAGGTTGTTACAAGATTGGAGAAAAATAAATGAGACTATGGAGCTCATGGGGGCTTTACAACCAGGATTGCCTAATCCTTCTGCTATACCCCAAAACACATATAAGATAATCCTGGCTTTAAAGGATTGTTTTTATACCATACCATTGTGCCCCAAGGACTGTAAAAGGTTTGCTTCAACTAACTTACAAGAACCTATGAAGAGATATCAATGGCTGGTGCTGCCTCAAGGTATGGCTAATAGCCCTACTCTATGTCAAGAATGTGTGCCAGCAGCGTTAGAGTCTACCCCGTCTCCCCACATACAATCCTTAATCACACTCTTTGTTCTAAATTTTTTAAACCTGGATGCGCGTGGCAGATCTGCCGCAGATCGCTTCTGGCATCCTAACACTCAACAAGATTATGCCCAAGTGAGATGGCAGGATCCAGTTATTAACCAGTGGCATGGGCCAGACCCAGTCCTAATTTGGGGACGAGGGCATGTTTGTGTTTATTCACAGGACAATGGAGGTGCGCGGTGGCTGCCTGAGAGGTTGGTGCGGCTTGCTGATGAGCGTCTTCAAGATCCTGCTGGTTGCACAGATCCCTCAGGGTGAGACATACTGGGCATATGTTCCTGACCCTCCCATGCTACACCCCACTGTGTGGAACGGGCCTGAAGTCATTGGTGGGACAAATGACACTAGGCTATTAGGACATCCATTCGCTCCTGCCATCCTACAAGCTGTTGGATTCAATCATAGCGGCTTGGGCTTAGGACTCCTCATATGCTTCACAAAGACTGTCAATGTTACCGGATGTTTCCGTGTGGGCAACCAGACAAGTCACGGAGACAACCAAGGACAGAGTGTCACATTCCACCAGCCAGCAGGATGGAAAAACATCAGGGATAAAAACCCACCTCCACAACAAGCCCATGGTCCTTGCGGTGAGGAGAACAGAAAAAACAACAGATCCATCCTTTGGAGACAGTATACCTCCCGGCCCCCAAGACATATTTGGAAACTAGTGGGAGCAGTGGATACAGTGACTATGAGTATGGACGAGGGACAAGGCAAGGTAGAAGGCAATACCACTGCTTGTGTCAAGGCTCCGTATGTGCTTATGATTGGTAATTCTAACATCACCCCTATTGACAGGGTCCAGTTTAATGTATCTTGTATACAGTGTAACCTAAGTAATAGCATCAATTGGTCAAATGACAAAAGTAGAGCTATAGTTCTCCACCGATCATCTTTCATTATGCTACCTGTTAACATTTCAGGTCCTTGGTACTCGGACCTCAGAGGAGAATTCCCCTCCTTTCTAGCTCTGTTCCATTTGCTACTGCCTTTTGTAATAATCTTTGTTGGTGTTCTTCTATTCATGTGTTTTACTCCGTTGCTCAGAAAGATAATACTCAAGGGCTTCATCAATCTCCAAACAAATGTTCATGAGTTGAGATTATCTGCCCAGGTCCACCGTGTCGCTGACACCCGTGTATAAAGCCCCTACAATGGGTCGGCAGCCAAAGACGGGTAAGGATTTGGTAAGAATGTACATAACCTAAGACAGGAACCGTTCGCTAGAGGGATGGTCTCCTATGATGGGTAAATGGACATATCTGTACCAACCACCTAAGCCAGGCACGACCCTTGTGTTAATTTTATATAAAAAAGGGGGACCTGTGGGAAACCGTGCTGAAGTGCTAGCAGGTGTTGTTTTGTGAAATGTTGAGCCTTTGACTTCCTTGAGTGGTTTGTGCTCCCAGCAAGGCAAAACTTGCTACTTTGAGAACACAGAACTAGACAAGGTCAGGAAGTGTGGAGCTGGCCAAAAAACAGGCCCTTGTGTATTACCTTTATTGTAACTACTAGATTGCAGAGAGTTCTGTTACTTTTTGATGCCCAGAGTATATAAGCTGCAAAAATAAACTTGGGCTGAGGCATTCTACTTAGATCTGAAGCAGTCTACTTAGAACTGCGGCAGTCTACTTAGAATTGCCTGCCCTCCCGATCCCATCTTTGTCTCTCTTCTATTTTTTCTCAATCCTCACTCCCCACTTCAGGGACTGTTCGTCTCGTCTGCAGGCACCGACAGGGGAAGACAAATTTGTTTTCCAATATTTGCATAACACTTTTTTTTGTGAATGGCCTGATAGAAAGGGCTTATAACGTGAATAATGTGACAACAACATCACCAGACAGGCCGTGTAAAATCAATAACTAAATACCATAGAAAGGGAGAGGACTTTCATGAAACAGTTTTAAGTTATTGTTAATCAACAATATAAAATGTAAATCACATTTTTACACGACTTGAATTGAGGAACTACCAACGTAGCATTACTATTATTTTCCCCCAAAACAGCTCTTTTCTTAAATATTTACTTCAGCACTTTCTATCGTGTTTCCCCGAAAATAAGATGTAGCTGGACCATCAGCTCTAATGCGACCTTTGGAGCAAAAATTAATATAAGACCCGGTCTTATTTTAACATAATATAAGAACGGGTCTTATGTAATATAAAATAATATCAGACCAGGTCTTATACTAATTTTTGCTCCAAAAGACACATTAGAGATGATGGTCCAGCTATGTCTTATTTTTGGGGAAACACGGTATGTTTATTTCTAGGTGAGGAGTGTGTTCAGATGGTGGAAGTAGCTTGAAGTCCAACATTAATAGGGACAACATTTCTGCAGTCTTATTTATACTTTCCATTTATCAAATATATAGAAAGGTGAGAAAATTATACACAAAAAATGTATCAGCAAACTTTAATTCAAAGGATTTCAACTAGAAGGATTTTCTCATTACTGGCAGTTCTCACTAGACTACGTCTCGGAGAAAGCTCAGGTTCCACTGGGGACACCCACGGGATAGCACAGCTTAGGAGTCTGCATCCCTCCTTTAGCTAGGTAGCTCTACACGTCTCTGCTTTGGTTTGTTTTGTGTTAATTGGGGACTACTGAGGAACAGTTTGCTTTTCCCGGATGTCAAATTGTTCTTTTTTTCAATCTAGTTGTGGATTGTACATCTCACTGGCCAATGTGGGACTTGAACCGGTTACCTTGGTGTTATGGGCACCTCGCTCCAACCACTGAGCCAACAGGCTCCCCACCAGCAGCCCAATTCCAAGCTCAACCCATTGCTTCTCACGGGTCTATGTGAGAATCGAACTGTCAACCTTGGTGTTATGAGCACAGTGCTCCAACCACTGGGCCAACCGGCTGCCCACCATGGTTCATCTCCAAGTTCAAGCCATTGTTTTCAATCTAGCGGTGGAGGGCGCAGTTCACTGGCTCATGTGGGAATCGAACCCACAACCTTGTTGTTAAGAACTTGGACTCTAACCAACTGAGGCAACTGGCCACCCTTGGTCTCTGTTTTTATATACCGAGTTTCCCCGAAAATAAGACCTAGCTAGACAATCAGCTCTAATGCATTTTGGAACAAAAATTAATTAAGACCCGGTCTTATTTTACTATGATATAAGACCGCGTATGATATATGATATGATGTGACGTGATGTGACCGGATCTTACATTGATTTTTGTTCCAAAAGACACATTAGAGCTGATTGTCCGGCTAGGTCTTATTTTTGGGAAAACAGAGTCATTAAACAAAAAAAATTTTCTCAAAGAACGGTACTATTCTTTGATAAAAAGAATATTTTTCAGGTCTGAAAGTCACTGATTTAGTGAAAGTCCCTAATTTTGCATAAGAGGCAACCAAGACTCACAGAGATTATATAGGTCACCTGAGGTCACCAAACCAAGGAGCTGCGGGCCAGGAATGGGATAAGTCTCCCTATTGAGGCTAGCGTGCTATGCCAGCTACTACCTCATATTCCGGAAAATTCCATCAATTTCTGAGTACAACTCAAAGAAAATGAATATGTAAAACTTTGTCATGTAGCTCAATAATGTTAAAGCATGAGAAACAAAATAGTAGCTTTCTAACTCAAGTATTAGCTTTAAAGTCATTAATAAAAATAAAGACAGATTAATATCACAAGTCCTATTAACAGAAGTCAAACACACTCAATTTATAAAGCATAAACATTTCTAAACACAGAAAAGGGAACTTGAAGGAGAAAATCATGAGTTAAAGAAAGCAAACTCAAGTTGAGGAAATTCTTCCTTAAAATGACTTGTCTTTTCCTCAGAATCAAATTTGGCTGACCAATATAAACCAACACAGGTAATATTCATGGTGGGGGTTAAGTATAGCGAAATGGGAAACACAAAACAGATTTCTCTTTACCATCTAGTGCACTTATGTCCAACCTCACATCATCACAACTGCATCATCAGTCTTTCCAGTGTTCCCTAGTGATTTGGGACACTTATCTCTGGATCTTGACAGAGTGGGGCTTTTCCATCTCTTATTCAGCCTTGCATGATTGGGTAACACAACGCCTCACAAGGGAACAACGTTGGCCTTGGAATGAGGGCATTGACTTTAACATAAACAATTTTAAAATTTATGAGGAAATACTGAAAACTAAACACCTCTTTCCTACCAAAAAATAATTAAAGGAAAAATGTCCACAAGCATATTCTCTCTCATTGCTCCTGCCTTTACACTCTTTCATCTTCTGATTTCTGTGGTGAAACCACTGAGAACATTTTAATTGTGCATCATGCTTAAGAATTTACAGAAGCGTTGGCCATTCACTTTCTTTTTGTACCCAGTCCTTCCTCCAGGTTCACCTCTTTGAAGGACTTGGACTCCATTTAGCCGAAGGGCTGTCCGAAAATCCTTGGCTTTGTTCTCCTATGATTTATTAAGGGGAAGCTAAATGAAAACACAAGGTTGGAGCCCCATTTAGCACAGGCCTGTGCTATGTTTCTCTGCATTAAGAAGGCCACAGTTGTTAGATGGGCGGGGGGGAGGGGGTTGGAGATGGGGGGAAGTTTGAAGGGATTGGGGGGCGGTTGGTGACCACAGGATGGCCTCAGGGTCTTTTGAGAATTACTTTGGGGAACTTACTCAATAGTGTTTGGGGATTTTGTTGGGTGTCCAATGGACATGTGTCCTGTTTGGGAGACCACCTCAGGGATGCGGTGGATGCTTGGTCATGGCATTGTACACCAGAGACTGGACATTAATGAATGCCAACTATAATTTTATGTGTATAATGTGATGGCTCGGTGTGAGGTCGGGGTGGTGGTGGATGGGGGAAGGGGGGTTCACGTTGTGAGGGATGTAAAAATAAAATAAAACTAAAAAAAAAAAAAGGAGGCCACAAAACACCATCAAAACCACAAACCACCCTGCATTGATCAAAATGGATATTCTTTGGAATGATGTAAACATCATGTCAAGAGAGACAACCCCTTTCTATCTCCACGATATCTACAACTCATCGGGCATCTACAGCCCAAGAAAGGATCTTCTGCTCAACACACTACGATTCCTTAAAAGACCACGCATCTGTAAAAGGGAAGGAGGGTGCACTGGATGTGAAAGGGAGGCAGGATGGAGGAAAGCACAGGGACAGCCCACAGCTGCAGTTCCAGGGGGACAAGGCTGAGCCTGAAGCCCCAGCAAAGGCAGTGGCGGTGGAGGGGACGGGGTGCAGCTCCCACATCACTGCCCAGGGGAGGCTAAGCGGGGCAGCAGCAGCATCCCCCCACCCCTCTCCAGATGCAGCAGTGCTGGCACCACCAGGGACCAGTAGCAGCAGCAGAAACAATTCTCCAGTCTCACGACCACACACAGTGCTACCAGTAGACATAGGGAACCAGGTATCAGCTCAGCGGGCTCAAGAACAGGCCCCCTCAACCACCCACTTCCCCCACCTGTGTGGTGGTGGTGACCAGAGACCCTGGAGATCTGGATACAGTTGCAACACCCATCTCCCTGGTCACCCAGGCTTGGACTCCCACACCCACAGCTAAGCCCCCGCCCCTGGACCCCCCATACTCAAGGAGCACCTGTGGGAGAAAACAGAAACTACACTCTTGTACCATCTACTGAAAACAAAAGAAAGACCTCTGATTATATATCTGTTTAATTGTTCAAATCGAAATGTACCTACATAAGAAAGTATTCACTACTTCAAATGTGCCTGTAGAGGAACAAGCCACTCAGCAGCATGAAGAAGCAAGGTGACATGGTTAACACTGAGAGAAGATGACACTTCTCCAGAAACCAAGTCAAAGTTACGGAAGATTGTGATCTCTGTGACCGAGATTTCAAAACAGCAGTCATGCTCTCTGCTCATCACACAGAACAGCTAAGAGACTTGTAGGAGGATGACTTGAAGGTGGGCAAACTGGGCGAGCAGGGGAAGTGGGAAGGGAGACGTGGCCCGCATCCATGGCTGCGGAGGTGCAGGTGGTCCCAGGACAGAACAGAGACCACAAGAGCCAGGAGGTGGGCTCTTTCCCTGCGTCCCACAGCTCATCTCCCTGCCCAGAGAGCAGCATATGCAGAGTTTGAGGCAGTCACCTCAGCTGAGACCCCCAGCTGGGCCCTAGGTGGGACAAAGGAAATAAACACCATACCTGGGCCCCTCCCCCGACTCTCCCAATCCTACCCCCACCCTTCCAGAGACTCACGCTGATCCCTGATCTGAGGAGTAGTGTCAGATTACAGAGGACCCATAGTGCTCAGGATCTGGGAGGACCCGGTTTGTAGCTACTGCGACCCAGGGAAGAAGCTGGGAAGTGTGTGACACTGCTGGGCTGAGAGAGAGAAGACTCCTCCATCCCCAGTCCCCACCTTCTCTGACCTGCCCTGGGCAGGGCAATTACAACTGTGGAGACATGCCCAGGGGTTAGCAGTAGGCAGCAGTCGCAGCTCTGGGCTTTCAGCAGCTCAGAAATCTCCCACCACACACGTACACATGCACGCACGCACACACACACGGAAGAAGTGACCTAAGACTCAGGAGACCTGGGCACAGGGCTGGTTGTGTTACTCTCAGTGTGCATATGTGCAGGCAAGAGCAGAAACTGCACTGACTTTGTAGAAACTACCATCCAGACCCGATAGCCCCACTCATCTACATCTGCCGTCCCAGGGTCACTCTGGGCACCAGGTGACCGGCTCTGCCTGAACAATACACAGAGGACTCTCTGGTACAGCAGAGGACGGCCTGGAGATTACTTGGTGGGCTTAAGCCAAGACTGGCGCTGCGTTTTTTGTTTTGTTTTGTTTTTGTATCTTTGATATTTTTGCCTGTGTTGAGTGTGGGTTACTGGTTGTTTTCACACGTGAGTGTATTTGGTTTTGACTTTGTTGTTGCTGTTGTGCTTGGTGATTGGCTTTGTTCTGAAATTGCCCTACACCAGGGCCCAGCCCAAGAGTCACAAGATTCGACACCTCCTGACACCAACTCCAGACCCAACCAGAGTATTATTGGGTTTGACCTACAAGTGACACACCCAGAGGGAATTCTCTACAGGCACAAGAGCCCATAGAGGCCAAATCTAATTGGAGTGGTCAACCCTCACGCAGCAGATCATCCACCGAGGGCAGAGCTAAGTCTCACAACTAGGCGGCCTAGGATCAACCCCACCTACTCACCAGCCAAAAGCAATGAAAGTTCAACTTTACACAGGACAATATACACAACACCAGGGTCACCTTTGGAGCACACGCACAGGAGAATAGGGAAGTGGTGCAAGTCAGATATAAAGGACACACACTACATAAGATAACCCAGCAAAGACCGAGAATCCTAGGGGATCTACCTAATACATCGAAGCAAACACGGAGAGTCAACCAGAATGGGGAAACAAAGAAACATGTCCCAAATAAAATAAACAGAAGAAACCTCCAGAATTGGAACCAAATGAAATAGAGGTAACCAATCTATCAGAGACAGAGTTCAGAACACTGACGATAAGAATGTTTAAAGAGCTTAGTGACGACATAAAGAAGGATAGAGAAATCATAATGAACAACCAGTTAGAACTAAAGAATACAACAAGTGAAATAAAGCACATGCTTGAAGGAATTACCAGTGGGTTAGATGAGTCAGAGAATCAAATCAGCGACTCAGAAGACAAGTTAACAGTGAACACACAAGCGGAACAAAAATAAATCCACGCCTATATGGCCATTTAATCTACGACAATGGAAGCAAGAATTTACGGTGAGGTAAAGACAGTCTTTTCAATAAATGGTGCTGGGAAACCTGGACAGACACATGCAAAAAGATGAAGCTGGACCACCTCCTTACACCATATACAAGAATAAATTGAAAATGGGTCAAAAACTTAAATGTAACATCTGATACCATAAAACTCCTAGAAGACAATATAGGAAGCAACTTTACATATATTACCCGGAGTAAGATTTTTACTGATACATCCCCTTGGGCAAGGGAAGCAACAGAAAAAATAAACATATGGGATTACATCAAACTAAACATTTTTTTCACAGTAAAGGAAACCATCATTACAACAAAAAAGGGTCCTACTGAATGGGAGAAGATATCTGCCATTGACATATCCAAACTTTATTAAAAAACTCACTCAACTCAGCTCCGAAAAAACAATCAACCCAATTAAAAAATGGGCAGAGGACATGAAGAGACATTTTTCTAAAGAGGACATACAGATGGCAAACAGACATATGAAGAAATGCTCAACCTCACTAACCATCAGAGAAATGCAAATAAAAACCACAATGAGATACCACCTCAACCCAGTCAAAATGGTTATCATCAATAAATCAACAAACAACAAGCGCTGGCGAGGATGTGGAGAAAAGGGAACCCTTGTGCACTGTTGGTGGGATTGCAGATTGGTGCAGCCACTATGGAAAACAGCATGGAGGTATCTCAAAAATCTGAGAATGGAACTACCTTATGACCCAGCAATTCCACTCCTAGGCATCGATCCGGAGAAATCCAAAACTCTAATTCAAAAAAATGTATGCACCCCTATGTTTATTGCAGCTCTATACACAATAGCCAAGACATGGAAACAATCAAAATGCCCATCGGTAGACGACTGGATTAAGAAACTGTGGTACATTTATACAATGGAGTATTACACAGCCATAAAGAAGAAGGAAATCTTACCATTTGCAACAATATGGATGGACCTAGAGAACATTATGTTAAGTGAAATAAGTCAGACAGAGAAAGACAAATACCTTATGATATCACTTATATGTGGAATCTAAAGAAAACAATAAATGAGTGAACTAATCAGAAACAGTCTCAGAGACACAGAGGAAAAAGTGAAGGTTGCTAGATGGGAGGGGGGTGGGAATAAGGGGGAAGGTGAGGGGATTACAAAGCACAATCGATAACCCCAAGGTTGCTATGGGGATACGAAAGTCAATTTGGTGAATGTAATCAATAATGTAAAGATTTTGTAGGGTATCTGATTACACTTGTCTCATTAGGGAGAGCACCTCAGAGATGATGTAGATGCCTGACAACTGCACTGTACACCTGAAGCTGAAGCTGAACAATAATGAATGTTAATGTTAACTACAATTGTTATACACACACACACATATACATGTATGTATATATATCTTTACAAGAAGTAGAGTACAGCATGAGGGATAGAGGCAGTGGAAATGTAATGGCTGTATCTGATGTCAGAGGGGTCGTTGATGAGGGGAGAGGGGTCATCATTATGTGAGGCATACAAATTATAAATGTGTAACTATTACATTGTTTTGTACACCTGAAACTAATAATAAAAAAGAGTTAAAAATAATAATACTCATTCACTGAAAAAAAAAGAAGACACCCAGAACTACTTTCTGCACAGTGAAACAAACAAACCAAAAAAAATAGCACTTCTTGATGACTTTCAGGCACATATATAACACCTGTCAATCAGCAATCTGGCCCTCAGCTTAAAATAACCCAGTTCAACACAGTCGAGTCATGCCAAAGAGAAACAGGGCTGAGCTATTTTCAGCTGTAGCCCCAGCAAGAAGCTGAGTATATTATATACTATATTATATAAAATACTATATGTCAATAGTCAAAAGACATACAGTATTTACTTGTAGGGCCAAAGATTAGCACGAACCAGGAAAAGCTTGTTCACCTGAAACTAACGACATACATTAAACTTCACTTAATTTTTCAAATACAAAGGAGATAACAGACTCTCTGCCACATATTATATACTCCCCCATGAAAGAATTATTATTTCATTATCCTTTTTATGCCTACTGCTGCCTAGGAAAAAAAATCAAACTCACTTAAAGCCCTCCTCAATTTGACCTCTACTAACCGTTTTAAACTAATTTTCTATATTGTATGCTGCATATAAATTAGACCAATTGTTCCGAGCAGATGATTTGTGCTTTCCTTCCTGTATTCTCCACGTTGCTTAAATGTAACAAACATTTTGGAGGGTAAAACAAAACAAAGTAACAGCATGAAGAATGTCACTGAGATACAACAACACTCACAAGGCAGTTCAATGAGTTCAGGAGTAAAATTAATGACCCGGAGGAGAACTTTATCAAAGAGATGGAAACTATGAAACAGAACCGAACAGAACTCCTGCTGGTCAAGAACTCAAGAATGAGTATTTTTAACAACCACGTCACACGAAGAAAACGAGTTGTGATTTAAAGACTCCCTAGCACTGCCACCTTACTCATCAATTACCCAAATGTTGTCAAGACATATAGACATAAGTGAACTTCATTTTAAAAATTCAATTATTTGCTTAATGTCCCTATTTAGAATATGTACAACTGTGAAGCAACTCATTTTAAAACACTGAAATAGATAGTGCTATGAATAAAATAAAAATTAAGGATATACTCTCTTGTTAGAAGATAACTTTAACCATAAAAACAGAGACTAATCTTTCTTCAGTATTATAAGTTTGCCGAATTAATAAAAAGGATTATATCTGTTTCATTTAATAATAAACATCCATTTGTGGTTAGGTGTTTGGCCGGCCATCATTCACTTACGCTTAGGGGAAGAAAAACTGGGATGCACAAAACTTTAAAATTTTTATGAATCATCTCCAACTAAAACCAATTAAGAAGCCAAAGCATCTCAAAGCATATATTAGGCAATGATATTTAACATCTGAAATAAAATTTAAAGGCAAAGTTTCAAGCATTTTAAATGTATCACTTTAGTTACATTTATTAAATAATAATAAATAACTCTTAACACATGAGAGCTCTAGGGACTTAAAAAAAGATTGTAAAATTTCTGTCTCCTTTCTATGCATATTAGCACACATAATTATGCCTTTTACCTCGTGTGCATTAGTCAATGAAACAACTCAAAATTTCATCAACAACAAACAAAGAAACAAAAACTCATAGACACAGACAACACTTAGTGGGTGAGGGGGGAGAGAGAGAGGTAGAAGAGGGAAAAGGGGGTCAAATACATGGTGATGGAAGGAGAACTGACTCTGATGGTGAACACACAGTGAAATATATACATGATGTATTATGGAAATATACACTTGAAACCCATATGATTTCACTAACCAATATCACCCCAATGAATATATAAGACAAAACAAAACAATATTATATCAAAGAAATAAAAAATAAAGAAATCTGAAACCCAAGCAAAGGAAGCTAATATAACTAACCTTGGTACAGTAACACCCCATGCTGTCATTTGAAGCCCGTGCGGTTGAGTTAGGAATCACCAAGTTTTCTCTTGGAGCAGGATTTCCACTGAGGAGTAACTCAGTATTCAAACTTCCAACACATGGTGGCTCAAGGACTCCCCTCCTAAGAGCAGTGCTGAGAAACTCCTTCGGCTGTTCCTTTGCCTGAAGATCGGTTCTAGCCTCTGCCAGTCTTTCATTAGCACTGTGAAGATTGTAAAACACAAAGCTTTGAATGTTATTTTTCCTGAATGACTTGCATTTTTTTCAAGTTGCCATAATAAATAGTAAAAGAAATTTCCCATTAAACAGCATTTTAACATTAAAAATGCGTCAGGGCAGACCTACCATGCACAAGGATAGGTTTCAAATTATCCTAAACAAGCACATATGTTTCTATGGGGACACCAGACTAAGAAGAAATTCAAAGTAGGGAGGGGAGGAAACGGGCTATCAGTGACATCCACGGCTTCACAGATAATACTTGCTGCCTTCTGCAATGGCTGAACCAATAAGATTCTTGAGGATTGCCATGAGACGTACATAGCAAACGAGTTTAGAATTTTTTAAAAATCCCACCAAGATATTTTCAAGCCTTTGCAGTCACCGCCCTTGGGTAACGCCCTCATTACCCTGAGGACTGAGGTGTCATGTAGAACAACAGCCTCTGGGGGAGAAGGAGGGAGCCTGGTGGGTGACCCTACTGATCTGAAACCGCTCCGCAGACGTGTAGCTTATAATATAACACTGTGACCAAGGCGCTGGGCGTGGGCTCTCCGCTTTCTGTCTTCCACACACCCCCTCAGGCTCACCACCTTATCTTTTTAGCCACTTCTTGGGTTATACTACCCTCACCCCTACGTTGTTAACCCTCTGCTGTATTTCACATATATGCCTTTGTGGACATCAGAAAGACTAGAAAGAAGAGCTTGTCTGAAAGCGACCTCTAGAGATAATAACACAGAGCACAATGGAGACAGTACATGTACCAAGTGCCAGAACATGCAGAGTACTTAACCCTTTGGGTTTAAGTTGTTATCTTATAATAAATAGTTACCTCACTAAAAAATATTTAGGGGAATTCTGACAACAAATTTTATAAAAAATAGCGTTGTCTAAATCATAAAGCTTCAAAAACACTTTGCTTAAAGACTGGTAGATCAGATTAACTCTATGAAAACCGCGAGAAGGAAAAATACAATCATGTAAAACCAAAAATGGAGAGAGATGCAAATGTCCTGAACTAACTAACATTTTAAAAGTAATTTATTCACTAACATCATTTTCCAAAATTATACTATTTAGTAAGCTTTCATTTCCTATCAATCTCGGGAGTCTGCCTGGATAAAAATTATACTTTAGAGGCAAATTAATGAGCTCGATTGATTTTCTTTGAATTTGTTTGTACTTACTTGTTTAGTTTGTTTTCCGCTGCTGTTCTAAGTTTTAATTCCTCTAGGTAGAGGTGTTTACATTCTTCCAATTCTATTTTACGAGAAGTTTCCACTTTGGAGAGTTCAGATTCCAGACGTTTAATTCTGAGTTCCATGTCACTTACGGAAACGCCATCATGGTCATTTAATGGGTGTACGTTTTTTTGAGATGCTGCTTGTTCCTAAAGCCAACAGAAAGGATACATTTTAAAAATAATTATAAACTGAATAATTACAGTCTATTTGTATTCTTTAGTTTTAAGTCAATGATTTGGACGGCAATTTAAATGTAAAAAAAGCTGAAGTTTAAAATATTTATCATCAATACGGAATAAAATAAATCTGAATCATGAAAATATTTTGAATCATCTCATCTGACTATTCCAATAATAGAATCAATTTTAAATTTTAAAAATTGAACAATATGACTTAGTAATCTAAGAATATGGTGCATTTTATTTTCTTTATTTCCTAATAGTCTCGTTTTATATCAATTGGTCTTAAAAATCAAACGATTTTTCAGAAAGAACAAATCTCAAAGATCAACTGAGTGACAATAATGATGGGAACTGAAATATTAAGAAGGAGAAGCAAATACCACCTTAGTTCCAGAAATCTAAAAAAAATAAAATAAAAACAACTGCCATTAAGGGGAGTAGAAGAATCACATACACTATGCATATCGAAAACGTAATTTGCAGCAAAATGAATTAAGGCGTGTTAAAAATCAATGAATTAACCTGTAAAAATAGATTTAAAAATTTTTTTCTACTACATCCTGTCTTGCTCAGTCTTCAATATCCCAGAAATTACTGTGTTCTGCTTCACTCTTTTCTACCACATTCGTGACTATATGAATTTTGAGGTTTAATAATTTTTATCTCCACTCTTTTTATTCTCTACTTTTTCACATGACTTTTGTACTCCTTTCATAGATAATAACTCCTGTTTAAGATTGATTTTCTTCAATAAGCTATAGATACCTTTTTATAAAAAAACTTTTTTTTTTATTATTAATTAATTTATTTATTAGTTTCAGGTGTACAAAACAAGGTAATACTTAGACGTTCATCATTTATATCCCTCATACTGTGAACCCCCCTCCCCCCATCCACTATCCCTCCGACCTCACACTGAACCATCACATTATATATAAAAAATTATAGTTGGCATTCATTAATGTTTAGCTTCTGATGTACAATGCCATGATCAGGTAACAACCAAAATGCCCATCGGTAGATGACTGGATTAAGAAGCTGTGGTACATTTATACAATGGAGTATTACGCAGCCATAAAGAAGAAAGAAATCTTATCATTTGCAGCAACATGGATGAATCTAGAGAACATTATGTTAAGTGAAATAAGTCAGAAAGAGAAAGACAAGTACCATATGATCTCACTTATATATGGAATCTAAAGAAAAGACTATGTGAATGAACTAATCAGAGTCAGTTTTGGGGACGCAGAGAAAAAACCGAGAGTGGTTAGATGGGTGTGTGGGAGGGGGTTGGGGATAAGGGGAAAGGTGAAGGGATTTGGAAGCAGCTGGTAACCACAAGATGGCCTCAGGGTTTTTCTTTTGAAAATTAATTTGGGGAAGGTATTCTATAATGTTGTAAAAAAACTTTTTAAAACAAATTTTTTTTTTATAATTAAGGAACAGTGTTTTTTCCAGGACCCATCAGCTCCCTGTCAAGTAACAGTTTCCAATCTAGTTGTGGGATGCGCAGCTCAGCTCCAAGTCAAATTGTTCTCTTCAATCTACTAGTTATGGAGGGTACAGCTCACTGACCCATGCGGAAATCGAACAGGCAACCTTGGTGTTATGAGCACTGCGCTCTAACCACTGAAACAACTGGCCGGCCGCTCACTGGGGGCTCAGCTCCAAGCTCCAGCCATTGTTTTCAACCTAGTTGTGGAGGGTGTAGCTAACTGGTCCATGTGGGAATCGAACCAGCGACCTTGGTTACCAAGGATTGGAACCAGCACGATGCTCTAACCATTAAGCCAACTGGCCACCCCACAGATGGAGACATTCTGAAGATGCAGTTTCCAGTTTTGCTTTGAGAGCATCATTCTGAATGAGTAAGATAGTATGATTTGGTTACGAAGGAAGTTGACTGAGAATAGTCTAACCCCAAACCAGTATCAACTTGTGAAATAAACTCAGTTGCCATAAAATGTCATACATACTGTAGTAGAGTCTTAGAATGCGGAAACTTGAATTACTCAGAATGGAGAACAAAGAGAAAAGCACCAGGAGACTCAAAAATGTATCCTTTATTGTCATCGACTTTGCCACACAACATCTGTACTTGATTTTCTATGATTTCCTGAATGATTGGTTCATGTTTTTCTTCTATAAAATGACTGTAAGTCACCTCTGAGTTGATAGTCTCTCACCTGTTCCCCATTTTAACTCTCCATAATTTCTTACGAAGTTTTAGGGAGTTACAAGTAACTCATCTTGAGATAGTTAGGCCTCCGTCAGCTACAAATGTTTCATGGTAATTTGAATTGCTTTCAAGAAGAAATGATTCCCAAGGTTAAGGAGAAATCACATCTCACACTGTGAATGTTTAGTGAGCTGATTGCTACATTTTTTTCAACAACAAAAAAGTGTCTTAATTCGATAATGCTATCTTGTAATCCTCTCTTTCCACAATATACAAGAACATCCTAAACAGCAATAATAACAACAACAAATCTGCTGGAATTTCAGTGATACTGAGTTGGGTAGAACTACTTTCCTGTAGATACATTGCTTATTTTGTAAGATGAGGTGAGTGGATAGATGTAGTGTTTTTAAAACATGGCTACAAATTCTTGACATTTCTCCATGAAATTCCCTCCCTTTTAATATGTGCTAGCCTTAGGAAGTAACTGGATTCTAGTGCATGGAATAGGGCAGAACTGCTGTGAGAATGCTATGCCTGCGGCAGAAAATGTGATATAGGTTGCATCTGACTTTCTCTTGGGAAGCTCGCCCTGAGAACCCAGCCACCATGTTGTGCAGATGAAGAAGCCCAGGACACACAGTGAGGCCTCCTACAGATGTTCGCGCTGAGACGGCCCCAGTGGGCGTCCCGGCCAAAACCCCGCTTCAACTGCTACACGTGTGTGTAACAGCCTTTAGATGATTCTTATTCGCAGCTTCACGGCAACGCAGCTGATGCCAAGTGGAACAGAAATGAGCTAGTCTCACTGAGCTTCACTCAACTGCATCACTGGTGAACAAAACAGATGCTGTTTTGAGCCACTAGCTTTTGAGTTGGTTTCTTGAGCAGCAATGAACAACTGGCATTGATACTGATATTCAAAATGGTGTGAGCCACAAAGAAAAGCAATCTAAAACCTGTAGGAGTGCCTTTCCACCAGGAGGTAGGTGGAACCCGAAAGGATGTGGAGAAGAATGAGAACAACACCCACAAGAGCCTCCAAGAGATGGTTATTGGGGGCTTGCGGGCCCCTAAAGGGGCTGGCCACAAAGACTTCTCAGCTAGTGAAGAAAATGGGTCTGACATCCGGATAAAAGGGGACTCTTGCTGTGAAGTAACCAAGTAAAACCCATGAGATACATGAGCTAACGAAAGACTGTGAACTGTAAAGGAACCAGGACTTATTGTGTTCAAATGTGTTTCCCATTTACAGCCTCTCCCACATGCCCTGTTGTCAAATCATGCTAAAATGAAGAAATGGCTTCTGAGTGAAGATCAAATTCGCTGTGCTCCCAGGAAGACATGATCTACGGATGAGGACAAGAGTGTAAAGCCTTCCTCAAGACTTCGAAAGAGTTAAGGTGGGGCCTTAAATTCCTGGAAGGCTCTTAAGAGGAAAAGAATTTTATAGGCATGGTCCTACAACAGCTACAGGAAGCCCAAGAGCTTATCTCAAAACGATGTATGACGGTGGCTTTTCTAATGGCACGAACCCCAATAAACTCTCACGCAACTCCAAGTTTTTAGGATAATCAAGTAGCAAAAAACCACCTTGTTACCTTGGACTAATAAAAACCAAGAGAGTGAAAAATAGAGTAGGCCTGTGGGTCTTAGACATTTGGGTGGAGGAATGACGCTGAGGGAAGGGCTGCAAGCACCGGTCATTTCTTATGAAAAGGACAGAACAAAGAGCTCACAGGGGACAGCAAAGGGCCATGGAGAAGCATTGGCATGATTAGGACTAAGTCCTAATCAAAGAACGGACAGCACACATCAGGCTGTATTTCAGAATTGCTATGGACTAACGTGCCTTCCACTTTCTATTTCTGCAGGGGAAACTTCAGCAGTCGAGCAGAATGTTGGGTGTGTGGGTGGTAGATAACTTGTCTCTTCCTTTCTCATGTTTTCATATTGAAAGGAATTGTCCTCAAGGAGCTTTATCCTAGAAACCAAAACCCAGGCCCTTCACCCCCATTTGCACCAGACTAAGATGGTAAAATCTTAGATTGGAACCTGAGCCTGATGCCATTAAATTGAGACTTGTGGCGAGTATTGTGTAGGGATGAGTGTATTTTCCATGTGGGGGGAATGTAAAGAATTGTGGCCAGTGGACAGATCAAGGTGGTTTTTAAATGTGTCCGTAAATTTTGAAATATTCATTGCATAAAACCACTAGAATATGGGTCAACATTAGTGACTGGCTCCTAATGAACAGAATATGTTGAAAGACATTCCCTGTGAATTCCAAGACTCCTTCACAAAGGACAACACAACTCCTGTTGGTTATGTCTCTGAGGATCTGAACCTTGGAATCCAGCCCCGTGTTGTGGGGAGGTTCGGGCCACAATGCGAGCCAGGTGTTCAGGTGTAGGTCTTCCTGCTGTCTGCCCCAAACAAATCTTTTACTTGTTTCTGATTGATTAATTACTTCCTGAATTTTAACAGCTGTACTCTTGAAATGTTTTCTTTGGATGGGATGAAATATTTATTCCATTAATTATATATGAAGCTAAAGGTACAACTATGCATCTCAATGTGTTTCTGAGAATGTAGGATCTATGCCAAGAACAAGATTGGCACCAGTGTTTCAGAAAAGACCGGGTCAAACAGAATCTACTTTTCAATTGCGAGATGATGGATTAGAGAGATTTCTAAAGAGGAAAGCAGATGGTCCAAGTTTCATCTTCTCCTTCCTAGACAGTGAAATCTATGGAAGAGGCTATGGATTAGGAGATAGACAAAATGAAGAAAGTTGTCCACCAAGTATCAGATCCTATTACCGACATTTGATGGAAATGGGAGTGAAAGGGAGGCACTGGGTTAAAGATTAATATTTTGAATGAAGAAAACAAAAGGAATGAGTCGACTTTGTAAGCCTAATATCCCATCATGTCATAAGGTCACCAAGGTCTGCGGGCCACAGGCTCCATCCAGAAGCAAAACGTCTCCATAGAAGTGGAATTAAAGATATTCCCCTACATTGACATTTTATTATTCCATAAGGCATCTGGTAATATGCAAGATGACTGGGGAAGCGTTCTCATAACATTTGATTTGGTAATGGCGTAAGGACAGATCTATAGACCAATAAATTGGAAAAGATGATCCAAAAATTAACCCTCATATATATAGTCAAGTGATTTTTGACAAGGGTTCCGAAAAATCCAGTTGGGCATGAACAGTCTTTTGAACTAACGATACTGGTTCTACTGGATATCCACATGCAAAAGAAAAATTAAACCTCTACATCATACCATATATAAAATTATTTCAAAAGGTAAAAACCAAAACTATAAAAGCTTTGAAGAAGCTTCATGTCTTCATGACTGGAGTTGGCAATTGTGTCTTAGATATGACAGTACCAAACAAAAGTAGCTAACTGGACTTCATTAAAATAAAAAAAAAAACTCTATGCTTTAAAGGACACCATTGAAAAACTGAAAAGGCAAGCTAATGAAAGGGAGAAATATTTGAAAATCCTATATCTGATAATCGATTTGTATCTAGGATATATAAAGAATTCTTACAATTCAACAAGAAAAAGACGAATCAATTTTAATGGGCAATGGAATTGAATCATCAGTTCTTCAAAGAAGTTATACAAATGGACAATAAGCAAGTGAAAAGATAGCTCAGCATCATTAGTCATCAGAAAATACATCAAAACCACAATATGGAGCAGAGAGTTCACTAGTGGTTCCCTAGGGCTAGGAAGAGTGGGAAGGGCAGACTGGCACACGGTGAAGGCTAAAGTACACAGATACTTTCCAGGGTGATGAAAATGTTGTAAAACTGATTGTGATGATGACTGCATAAAGCTTTGAATACACTAAAAGCCACTGCACTGCATACTTTAAATGAGTGAACTGCATGCTATGTTCATTACATCTCCTTGAAGCTGTTACGAAAGAAAGGAAGGAAGGAAGGAAGGAAGGAAGGAAGGAAGGAAGGAAGGAAGGAAGGAAGGAAGGAAGGAAGGAAGGAAGGAAGGAAGGAAGGAAGAGCAGTGCTGGCACCACCAGAGACCAGTAGCAGCAGCAGAAATACTTCTCCAGCCTCCACCCACAGCACAGTGCTACCAGGGCCACGGGGAACCAGGTGGGCTCCGTGGACTCAAGACAGGCTCTCCCTGACCACCCCCTTCCCCTGTTCCCTCCCACGGTGCTGGTGCCCAGACTCCCTGGTGATCTGGATACAGCGGCAACACCCATCACCCTGGTCACCCAGGCCAGCACTCCCACACTCACAGCTAAGCCCCCATACCTGGACCCCCCAGGCTCAAGTAGCACCAGTGAGAGACAACAGAAACTGTGCTATTGCATCAGCTACTGAAAAACAAAACAGAGACGTCTAATTATCTAGCTGCTGAATTGCTCGAATCAAAATGTACATAAATAAGAAAGTGTTCACTACTTCAAATGAGCCTGCAGAAGAACAAGCCATCCAGCAGCATGAACAACCAAGGTGACATGGTAACACTGAGAGAAGATGACACTACTTCAGAAACCAAGTCAAAGTCACGAAGATTGTGATCTCTGTGACCGAGATTTCAAAACAGCAGTCATGAAGAATCTCAAAGAGATACAAGAAAACTCACAAGGCAGTTCAACGAATTCAGGAGTAAAATTAACAAACAGAAGGAGTACTTTATCTAAGATATGAAAACTATAAAAAAGGTCCAAACAGAAATCCTGGAGCTGAATGAAGAACTTAAGAAATGAGATCAAAAATGGACATTTTAATAACAATATTACACAAAGAAAACAAGTTGCTATTAAAGATGCCATATCATTGCCACCTCAGTCATCAATTATTCAAGTGATGCCAAAATGTACAGATATTGGAGTATTACGCAGCCATAAAGAAAAAAGAAATCTTACCATTTGCAACAACATGGATGGATCTAGAGAACATTATGTTAAGCGAAATAAGTCAGAAAGAGAAAGACAAGTACCATATGATCTCACTTATATGCGGAATGTAAAGAAAAGAATCAGTGAATGAACTAATCAGAAACAGTTCTGGGGACAAAGAGGAAAAAGCTGAGGGTTGTTAGATGGGGGGGGTGGGGATAAGGGGGACGGTGAGGGGATTAGAAAACAGTCGGTAACCACAAAATGGCCTCAGGGTTTTTGAAAAATAATTTCGGGAACGTAATCAATAATGTTGTAAAGATTTTGTAGGGTATCTGATGGACACAGGTCCCATCTGGGAGACCACCTCAGGGAAGATGTAGATGCTTGATCAATGTACTACTGTACGCCCAAAGCTGAACAATAATGAATGCCAACTATAATTTTATATATATAATGTGAAGGCTCAGTGCAAGGTCGGAGGGATAGTGAAAGGGGAAATGGGGGAGGGGGGGTTCACAGTGTGAGGGATATAAATGATGAACGTCTAAGTATTACCTTGTCTTGTGCACCTGAAACTAATTAAATTAAATTCTAGAGCTACAACTTCTATTTCTTTTTAATCTCCTTAAATCTCCATTTAAAAGAAAAGATGTACAGATATAAGTGAACTTCATTTTAAAAATTCAAATATTTGCTCAATTTACCTCTTTAGAAAATGTACTGTTGCTTAGCAAGATATTTTATTTTATTATTACTTTTTAAGCAAAACAGTTTAACTCATCAAAATAAAAAATGCTATAAGTAAAATAGAAATTAAGGATGTACTATTATGTACAAAGAGAACAACTTTTAACTTAGAAAGAACAAATTAATCTTTTCAGTGTTACAAGTTTGCAGAATTCATAACAAGGATTTACCTCGGTTTCATGGAAATAAGAAACATCAACATATAGTGAGTGAATGTCAATCATTCACTTACGCTTAGGGGTGGCAAAACTGGGCTGTAGGACAACTAAAATTGTTATAAACCATCGCCAAATTAAAACCAATGCAGAAGTAAGCCAAAGCATCTCAAAGCATACCATTCGTTGTTAGGCAATAACATTTCATTTGTAAAATCTAATTGAAAAGCAGCTTTTCCAGAAATTTAAAATGTGTCAGTCAATTACATTTATTGAATACAGTTAATGACAGTTAGCTCTTAAAACATGGGAGATGCAGGGACTTACAAAAGATTGTAAAATTTCTGTCTCCTTCCTACATTAGCACACATAATTATGCCTTTCACATTGTGTGCATTAGTCAATGAAACAACTCAGAATCTCACCAAGTTAAGAACAAGAATTATATCGGACAACTGAAACCCAAAGGAAAGAAGATAACTAACCTTCATGAAGTAGGTGAACGTGTCATTATTATTAGAAGTCTGTGGGGTTGACCTAGGAATCACCGACTGTTCTCTTGGAGCGAGATTTCCTAGAGGTAGGAACCCATCACTTATCCTTCCAATACAAGGTGGCAGCAGGACAGGCCTCCCAGGAGCGCTGCTGAGTAAAGTGTTCCGTGGTGTCTTCATGAGAAGCTGGGTTCTCATCTCTGCCAGCGTATCATTAGCACTGTGAAGATTGTAAGAACAAAGGCTTAGTATTTTATTTTTCCTGAATGACTTGCATTTTTTTCAAGTTGCCATAATAAATAGTAAAAGAAATTTCCCATTAAACAGCATTTTAACATTGAAAATGCGTCAGGGCAGACCTACCATGCACAGGGATAGCTTTCAAATTATCCTAAACAAGCACATATGTTTCTATGGGGATGCCAGACTAAGAAGAAATTCAAAGTAGGGAGGGGAGGACACGGGCTATCAGTGAAATCGACGGCTTCACAGATAATACTTGCTGCCTTCTGCAATGGCTGAACCAATAAGATTCTTGAGGATTGCCATGAGACGTACATAGCAAATGAGTTTAGAATTTTTTAAAAATCCCACCAAGATATTTTCAAGCCTTTGCTGTCACCGCCCTTGGGTAACGCCCTCATTACCCTGAGGACTGAGGTGTCATGTAGAACAACAGCCTCTGGGGGAGAAGGAGGGAGCCTGGTGGGTGATCCTACTGAATGAAACCGCTCCGCGGGCGTGTAGCTTATAATATAACACTGTGACCAAGGCGCTGGGCGTGGGCTCTGCGCTTTCTGTCTTCCACACACCCCCCCAGGCTCACCACCTTATCTTTTTAGCCACTTCTTGGGTTATACTACCCTCACCCCTACGTTGTTTACCCTCCGCTATATTTCACATATATGCCTTGTGGACATCAGAAAGACTAGAAAGAAGAGCTTGTCTGAAAGCGACCTCCAGAGATAATAACACAGAGCACAATGGAGACAGTACATGTACCAAGTGCCGGAACATGCAGAGTACTTAACCCTTTGGGTTTAAGTTGTTATCTTATAATAGTTACCTCATTAAAAACTATTTAGGGGAATTCTGACAAGCAATTTTATAATAAATAGTGTTGTCTAAATCATAAAGCTTCAAAAACACTTTGCTTAAAGACTGGTAGATCAGATTAACTCTATGAAAACCGCTAGAAGGAAAAATACAATCATGTAAAACCAAAAATGGGGAGAGATGCAAATGTCCTGAACTAACTAACATTTTAAAAGTAATTTATTCACTAACATCATTTTCCAAAATTATACTATTTAGTAAGCTTTCATTTCCTATCAATCTCAGGAATCTGCCTGGACAAAAATTATACTTTAGAGGCAAATTAATGAGCTCGATTGATTTTCTCTGACTGTGGACTTACTTGTTTAGTTTGTTTTCCAATGATGTTCTAAGTTTTAAGTCTTCTAGGTAGAGGTGTTTACATTCTTCCAATTCTATTTTACAAGAAGTTTTCACTTTGAAGAGTTCAGATTCCAGACGTTTAATTCTGAGTTCCATGTCACTTATGGAAGCGCCAACATGGTCATTTAACGGGTGTACGTTTTTTTGAGATGCTGCTGGTTCCTAAAGCCAACGGAAAGGATACATTTTAAAAATAATTATAAACTGAATAATTACAGTCTATTTGTATTCTTTAGTTTTAAGTCAATGATTTGGACGGCAATTTAAATGTGAAAAAAGCTGAAGTTTAAAATATTTATCATCAATACGGAATAAAATAAATCTGAATCATGAAAATATTTTGAATCATCTCATTTGACTATTCCAATAAGAGAATCAATATTAAATTTTAAAAATTGAACAATATGACTGAATAATCTAAGAATATGGTGCACTTTATTTTCTGTATTTCCTAAGAGTCTCGTTTTATATCAATTGGTCTTAAAAATCAAATGATTATCCAGAAAGAACAAATCTCAAAGATCAATTGAGTGATAATAATGATGGGAACTGAAATATTTAAAAGGAGAAGCAAATACCACCTTAGTTCCAGAAATCTAAAAAAATAAAAAATAAAAACAACTGCCGTTAAGGGGAGTAGAAGAATCACATACACTATGTATATCGAAAACGTAATTTGCAGCAAAATGAATTAAGGCGTGTTAAAAATCAATGAATTAACCTGTAAAAATAGATTTAAAAAAATTTTTTCTACTACATCCTGTCTCGCTCAGTCTTCAATATCCCAGAAATTACTGTGTTCTGCTTCACTCTTTTCTACCACATTCGTGACTATATGAATTTTGAGGTTTAATAATTTTTATCTCCACTCTTTTTATTCTCTACTTTTTCACATGACTTTTGTACTCCTTTCATAGATAATAACTCCTGTTTAAGATTGATTTTCTTCAACAAGGTATAGATATCTTTTTTAAAAAAAAACTTTTGGAAACAATTTTTTTTTTTATAATTGGGGAACAGTGTTTTTTCCAGGACCCATCAGCTCCCTGTCAAGTAACAGTTTCCAATCTAGCTGTGGGATGCGCAGCTCAGCTCCAAGTCAAATTGTTCTCTTCAATCTACTAGTTATGGAGGGTACAGCTCACTGACCCATGCGGGAATCGAACCGGCAACCTTGGTGTTATGAGCACTGCGCTCTAACCACTGAACCAACTGGCCGGCCGCTCACTGGGGGCTCAGCTCCAAGCTCCAGCCATTGTTTTCAACCTAGTTGTGGAGGGTGTAGCTAACTGGTCCATGTGGGAATCGAACCAGCGACCTTGGTTACCAAGGATTGGAACCAGCACGATGCTCTAACCATGGAGCCAACTGGCCACCCCACAGATGGAGACATTCTGAAGATGCAGTTTCCAGTTTTGCTTTGAGAGCATCATTCTGAATGAGTAAGATAGTATGATTTGGTTACGAAGGAAGTTGACTGAGAATAGTCTAACCCCAAACCAGTATCAACTTGTGAAATAAACTCAGTTGCCATAAAATGTCATCAATACTGCAGTAGATCCTTAGAATGTGGAAACTTGAATTACTCAGAATGAAGAACAAAGAGAAAAGCACCAGGAGACTCAAAAATGTATCCTTTATTGTCATCGACTTTGCCACACAACATCTGTACTTGATTTTCTACGATTTCCTGAATGATTGGTTCATGTTTTTCTTCTATAAAATGACTGTAAGTCACCTCTGAGTTGATAGTCTCTCACCTGTTCCCCATTTTAACTCTCCATAATTTCTTACGAAGTTTTAGGGAGTTACAAGTAACTCATCTTGAGATAGTTAGGCCTCCGTCAGCTACAAATGTTTCATGGTAATTTGAATTGCTTTCAAGAAGAAATGATTCCCAAGGTTAAGGAGAAATCACATCTCACACTGTGAATGTTTAGTGAGATGATCGCTACATTTTTTTCAACAACAAAAATGTGTCTTAATTCGATAATGCTATCTTGTAATCCTCTCTTTCCACAATATACAAGAACATCCTAAACAGCAATAATAACAACAAATCTGCTGGGATTTCAGTGATACTGAGTTGGGTAGAACTACTTTCCTGCAGATACAATGCTTATTTGGTAAGATGAGGAGAGTGGATTGATGTAGTGTTTTTAAAACATGGCTACAAATTCTTGACATTTCTCCATGAAATTCCCTCCCTTTTAATATGTGCTGGCCTTAGGAAGTAACTGGATTCTAGTGCATGGAATAGGGCAGAACTGCTGTGAGAATGCTATGCCTGCGGCAGAAAATGTGATACAGCTTCCATCTGACTTTCTCTCGGGAAGCTCGCCCTGAGAACCCAGCCAGCATGTTGTGCAGATGAAGAAGCCCAGGACACACAGTGAGGCCTCCTACAGATGTTCGCGCTGAGACAGCCCCAGTGGGCGTCCCGGCCAAAACCCCGCTTCAACTGCTACACGTGTGTGTAACAGCCTTTAGATGATTCTCATTCGCAGCTTCATGGCAACGCAGCTGATGCCAAGTGGAACAGAAATGAGCTAGTCTCACTGAGCTTCACTCAACTGCATTACTGATGAACAAAACAGATGCTGTTTTGAGCCACTAGCTTTTGAGTTGGTTTCTTGAGCAGCAATGAACAACTGGCATTGATACTGATATTCAAAATGGTGTGAGGCCACAAAGAAAAGCAATCTAAAACCTGTAGGAGTGCCTTTCCACCAGGAGGTAGGTGGAACCCGAAAGGATGTGCAGAAGAATGAGAACGACACCCACAAGAGCCTCCAAGAGACGGTTATTGGGGGCTTGCGGGCCCCTAAAGAGGCTGGCCACAAAGACTTCTCAGCTAGTGAAGAAAATGGGTCTGACATCCGGATGAAAGGGGACTCTTGCTGTGAAGTAACCAAGTAAAATCCATGAGATACATGAGCTAACGAAAGACTGTGAACTGTAAAGGAACCAGGACTTATTGTGTTCAAATGTGTTTCCCATTTACAGCCTCTCCCACATGCCCTGTTGTCAAATCATGCTAAAATGAAGAAATGGCTTCTGAGTGAAGATCAAATTCGCTGTGCTCCCAGGAAGACATGATCTACGGATGAGGACAAGAGTGTAAAGCCTTCCTCAAGACTTCGAAAGAGTTAAGGTGGGGCCTTAAATTCCTGGAAGGCTCTTCAGAGGAAAAGAATTTTAAAGGCATGGTCCTACAACAGCTACAGGAAGCCCAAGAGCTTATCTCAAAACGATGTATGACGGTGGCTTTTCTAATGGCACGAACCCCAATAAACTCTCACGCAACTCCAAGTTTTTAGGATAATCAAGTAGCAAAAAACCACCTTGTTACCTTGGACTAATAAACACCAAGAGAGTGAAAAATAAGAGGAGGCCTGTGGGTCTTAGGCATTTGGGTGGAGGAATGACGCTGAGGGAAGAGCTGCAAGCACAGGTCATTTCTTATGAAGAGGACAGAACAAAGAGCTCACAGGGGACAGCAAAGGGCCATGGAGAAGCATTGGCATGATTAGGACTAGGTCCTAATCAAAGAACGGGCAGCACACATCAGGCTGTATTTCAGAATTGCTATGGACTAACGTGCCTTCCACTTTCTATTTCTGCAGGGGAAACTTCAGCAGTCGAGCAGAATGTTGGGTGTGTGGGTGGTAGATAACTTGTCTCTTCCTTTCTCATGTTTTCATATTGAAAGGAATTGTCCTCAAGGAGCTTTATCCTAGAAACCAAAACCCAGGCCCTTCATCCCCATTTGCACCAGACTAAGATGGTAAAATCTTAGATTGGAACCTGAGCCTGATGCCATTAAATTGAGACTTGTGGCGAGTATTGTGTAGGGATGAGTGTATTTTCCATGTGGGGGGAATGTAAAGAATTGTGGCCAGTGGACAGATCAAGGTGGTTTTTAAATGTGTCCGTAAATTTTGAAATATTCATTGCATAAAACCACTAGAATATGGGTCAACATTAGTGACTGGCTCCTAATGAACAGAATATGTTGAAAGACATTTCGTGTGAATTCCAAGACTCCTTCACAAAGGGCAACACAGCTCCTGTTGGTTATGTCTCTGAGGATCTGAACCTTGGAATCCAGCCCCGTGTTGTGGGGAGGCTCGGGCCACAATGCGAGCTGGGTGTTCAGGTGTAGCTGTTCCTGCTGTCTCCTCCAGCTAGAGAGCCGACCAACAGTAGGCACCAACTACCGGACACATTGCTGTACAAACTTTCAAATGATTCCAGCCTCCAGCCATCGAGCTGCCCCAATTGAAGCTGAGGGGAACGGAGACAGATGGCCTTGGCCACACTCTTCTTAAGTATGGATCTGTGAGTCAAATAACTGTTGTTTATTTCAACCACTCCATTGGAGAGTTAAGGAAAAAATAGCCACACCTTCTGGATTAAAAAAAGAGATAATAGTAAACGTACCTTTTAAGTTATTAATTACAGATATCTTCTTTTATTGCACTTTGCTGTATTGTGTTTTGCAACTATGTTTTACAAATTGAAAGCTTTGGACAATCATGCATTTAGCAAGTGTATGAATACCACTTTTCCGACCAAGTTGGATTATGTTTGGCAGTTTAGCAATGAAGTACTTTTTAATTAAGGTATGTACACTGTTTATTTAGACATAATGTTACCACACACTTGATAGACTACAGACTAGTGTAAAATAAATTTATATGCACAATTCTTGTGATTCACTTTATTGGGTTACTAGTGTATTGCTGTGGTTGGAACCAAATCTGCAATATCTCCGAGGTATGCCTTTAGTCTCCTTTATGGTGTAATCTAAGTAATGTGGAGATTGACTTATTAATGACACACAATGCTAAAGAGAAGAAGCAGTGAATACAAGAAAGGCATAAGAAGTTTCTCAAGGGTTCCCTTCAATGACAGCTAGGCAGGTAGGCATCTTTAGAAGCTTCCCTCAACGTACAGGATAAGGAAGACTGGCAAGGAGACATATGATTTCTAGTATGATAGTTGTAAAACTAGAAATAGCCAGTTAATAACCAAAATCAAACCTTTTTCCTGATTTCCATTCCCTAAAATTCTAAAAGAGATAGGCAGCTTTCAATATTTATTCATCAATCTAGTACTCAATCTTCACTTCCTTTTCCTCGGTGAGGAAATAGAGAGCATTATGGAATCATTTTTAATCTCAGTAGTAAAACAATCATAGTGTCCTCTGGCACTATTTAAATACAATCTCTCCTTTACCGTACTTCAAGCTTGTTTGTATGAAAAGGGAAGACCATGTCTTCTGAATCTTATACCGAAATACTTCTCCGTATCACACAAAAAGGCTTTGACATTTTATAATTCACATCACGAATCTATTATTTGTTTCTGATTGATTAATTACTTCCTGAATTTTAACAGCTGTACTCTTGAAATGTTTTCTTTGGATGGGATGAAATATTTATTCCATTAATTATATATGAAGCTAAAGGTACAACTATGCATCTCAATGTGTTTCTGAGAATGTAGGATCTATGCCAAGAACAAGATTGGCACCAGTGTTTCAGAAAAGAACCGGGTCAAACAGAATCTACTTTTCAATTGCAAGATGATGGATTAGAGAGATTTCTAAAGAGGAAAGCAGATGGTCCAGGTTTCATCTTCTCCTTCCTAGACAGTGAAATCTATGGAAGAGGCTATGGATTAGGAGATAGACAAAATGAAGAAAGTTGTCCACCAAGTGTCAGATCCTATTACCGACATTTCATGGAAATGGGAGTGAAAGGGAGGCACTGGGTTAAAGATTAATGTTTTGAATGAAGAAAACAAAAGGAATGAGTCGACTTTGTAAGCCTAATATCCCATCATGTCATAAGGTCACCAAGGTCTGGAGGCCACAGTCTCCATCCAGAAGCAAAACATCTCCACAGAAGTGGAATTAAAGATATTCCCCTACATTGACATTTTATTATTCCATAAGGCATCTGGTAATATGCAAGATGACTGGGGAAGCGTTCTCATAACATTTGATTTGGTAATGGCGTAAGGACAGATCTATAGATCAATGAATCAAAATTAAGGATCCGGAAATTAACCTCATATGTAGAGCCGAGTGATTTTTGACAAGGGTGCTAAAAAATCCAGTTGGATGTGAATAGTCTTTTGAGCAAATGATACTGGATCAACTGGATATCCACATGCAAAAGAAAAAATTAGAGCTCTACATCATACCAGATATAAAAAGTATCTCAAAATGTAAAAGCTAAAATTATAAAAGCTTAGAAGAAAGCATAGGTATACGTCTTCATGAAAGAGTTCGTAATTGAGTGTTTAAAAAAATAGATTAACTGGACTCCATTAAAATAAATGCTTCTGTGCTTTAAAGGATACCATTGAAAGACTAAAAAGGCAAGCTAATGAAAGGGAGAAATATTTGAAAATCCTATATCTGATAAGCGATTTGTATCCAGGATATATAAAGAACTCTTACAATTCAACAAGAAAGAGACAGTGCAATTTTAAAAGGGCAAAGGAATTGAAACAACAGTTTTTCAAAAAAGTTATACAAATGGATAATAAGCATGGGAAAAGATTGCTCAGCATCATTATTCATCAGAAAAAAACTACATCAAAACCACAATATGGAGCAGAGAGTTCACTAGTGGTTCCTTAGGGCTAGGAAGAGTGGGAAGGGCAGACTGGCACACGGTGAAGGCTAACAGTACACAGATACTTTCCAGGGTGATGAAAATGTTGTAAAACTGATTGTGATGATGACTGCATAAAGCTTTGAATACACTAAAAGCCACTGCACTGCACACTTTAAATGATGGAACTGCATGCTATGTTCATTACATCTCAATGAAGATTGGAGCCAGTGCTTTGGGGTCATGCAACGGTGTCCTTCTTGGCTTTAGATCACTAGCCAGGGTTGAGACATAGGAGAGGTAACAGTATGCCCTTTTATAGAAAAATGATATAGAAAATAAGCTATCTTTTTCACTGCTTGAGTCTGTAAAATTAAGAGAGAAATCAATATTGTACTGCTCAAAGCATTGAGTGGTTTCTATTTCCCCAAATTAAGTGATTTCTGGGTCCCAAACGGATTACAAAGTACCTTCTGTTTTAACCTAGCCATCTGAATATCCATTTCAGATTGATTGGGTTCTAAATCTCCAAGGAAACTAACCTCTCCATTTTGACTGTCATGTAGCATCCTTGTATTCTGAAAGAGGGTCTTCAGTCTGCAGAATTGTAGAAAACGAGTAAGTCAAATTCTTTAAGAGTAAATGTTTAGTAATTATTTAAAGAGATGATATGTCTATCATACAAAATAAACAAATCTATAAATTATGATCCTCTCCTATTTGTTCCAGTATAAGAGTTTGAAAGCATACTAATTAAATTATAATCTTAGGTAAGTAACATAAAACAATTGTGATACATATGATACAGACTTCATATTGTAACAATGTAAGGTTCTTATAATTAAAGTATTATTAATATCCACTTAAGATTGTTAGTATCAAACATATTAAATATCAGCTATAAACCAGAGATTAGTATCCAAGGTGAAGAAGAAAAGTATAATATATGTGGATGTTTTGAAAAAACACCAAAATACCATTCGGTGCCTACTGACCACAGTCTACCAGAAGAAAAGAAAGTACGTACCAACAAGAGATCATTCAAAATAGAAAGAGAAACCGGAAAGAAAAATCTGAAGTCTGAGTGGAGGGGAAAGGAAAGGGGCAGGGCTTTAGAAGAAAGGAAATTGGAGAGATAATGTGTCACAGTCTCTTCGAGTCTGTTTTACGAAGAGATCTTTGCTAGCACAAAGTTAACAAAATGAGAATACAAAACAATGCAGAGAAAGACAGTGACATGGGAGAAAAAACACTGAGGAGAATCAGAGAAAGAACTTCATTCAGTAAGCAGCAAGTAAACAGAAAGCAAGCCACGTGCGGGCTTCCCAGACGTTGGGAAAGATTCCATTATTATTTGAGTGAGATGATTACTCATCTCATTCTTTTTTAAGTTATACATATGGTTTGGTATGTATGACATATTTTATAACTGACAAAAAAGTAGAAAGAACATAGAAGCCAAATCAATAACAATTCTGATGTTGTTAAACAATACCACAGATAGGTTTTTAGACATTAAACTGTTAGAATGCTGAAGGCAAGAACACTACGAAAAGAAGGAAAGATTACCAAAGAGAGCACAGACATCCTGCAGAAATAAAGATTCAAGGGAGACCAGGAAGAGTGCAGTTGACAGTATATGCAAAAGACACGGTCATTATAGTTTTAGGAATCATTCAAAAGTAGGTATAATATTTTGGCATTCACACAAGTTTGACTATGCTGTGAGTTTCTGATGTAAATTTGTAAGTAGGATAGCTTTTTTAATTATGAAAATTACAGGTATGAAATACATTTGTACTTAGGTTTTCATAAAGTAAGAATTATAATGAAATAGTAATTAATGGTTGACATGATCTGAAATATTAAAACCTTACCTGGTAACCTCTGTCTCTAATTCATCATTTTTCTTCTTTTGTTGATTCATATTATATTGCAGAGATTCTAACTTCTCATAGTACTTTAATTGTTCCTTTTCATCCTCAGACTTTGGAAAACATTTTTAAAGAAAGTTAATTTTAAAAATCTAGAGACTCACTCTTCTTTCTTTAAAATATGATTCCTCATGAGCTCATGAGTAATATGTGTACACAGGTGTATAAAATGTAGTTGTAGACCTGATGCCAATAAGGACAGAGTTCAAAAACAATGACATTTCTTAAAGCAGCTGAAATGGATTTTACAGTGTCATCATTGGTTTCCTGGAATTTAAATTGCCAAACTTTCTTAAAAACAGAGGCTTTTACATGTAAAAATACTAAGTGTTAAAGAATAGATTTAAATAGTGGTTCTCTTTACATTTTAGTTTCAAGAAATGCTCCCAGAGACATTTTCATCAACATTTCAAGATTTTACAGGGTTTATGGAATCACATTTTCGTATGATAATCTTTGAAAACTTCCTGTGCAGTCCCCCTTACATTGTGATAATCTGACATGAGCATCAGATGAAGACTCTCATTCTCTGTAAGCGTTCTTCCATAGGTTTCAATTTCTCCTTTTCTAGTAAATATTTTTCTCTTTAAAGTTTATCTTCTCTATATTATGTAAAAACATAACTTTTTCTTGATTCCTGTAACTTTTTCTGTCATCCTGTTTTTCTCCTTAGACTCTAACCCTCTTTAATATGTGGTCTCATCCCCAGGTCCATATTTTCGCCACTTATTCTCTTCTTTTACATGAGAGCCTGACTTTCTGTCCTTATAATTGCGCGAAAACATTTTTCAGGGTAATCTCTTTTAGTCCTTGTCCTGCTTTACTTCTCAGCAGCAACTGATAAGGATGCCCACACCCTTTCTATAGTCTTCTCAGCCCAACTCATCTCTAAACAGCAGTCCTGGTGGTCAGGCCTTGACCCTTTTCTATTCCTCTTTTTAAATGCTCTCAGCTCCTTAAATCCCAGTGCTTCAAACCACATTCCCTCATCTACAGTGGCAGCCTTGACCCCTTTACTGAGGTCATCTGTACTTTCCTTTTTCCCCTCAAGCTCCTCATAGACAGTGTCCCTCAACCACACACTCATAAACCATGACTTGCTGTGGATCAGCTCATCTGGTACATTTCATGGGGATTCTTATCACTGTTACTGTGAACATAGCGTTATTTTCAGTTCTTGGCAGCTCCTCACCCTTAGGATGTTGACCAGCATACTTTGTCCTGTTTTTCTCTCAGAATGCATAAGTTTTTTCTTAAGGTTCACATTATCTACTATTCGCCTTTCCATTTTTGTTTGCTCTATTGAATAACTTCCTATTCCTTGGGACCTGACCTGACCTATGGAAGTGTTCTGAAATTCCTTTTGCAAGTACACTCCACCATCTTGTTTGACAGCTTAAGTCAGTTGGAGCTATCCTTTCTTCCCAGTCCAGATGCTTCCTCTCACATTGTGTGAATCAAATATCTTAACCCAGGTACTCTCTCACCTGGGGGGCTATTGATCGAATTCGTTGAAACCTGTCGTAATTAAACTTTTGATTTACAGGGTAGACCTTATGGTGGCTGATAATTCTGTCGAGATCCTAATTACTTCCCCTAGGAACCTATCGTCCCTCATTATTTTGGTATAAGCTTAATCAGTTTTGGGTGTGCTTACAAATTTTTCAATTTTTTGACATTCAATATTATTTTATATTAATTTTAGGTGTACAGCATAGTGGTTAGAATTTAAGTAATTTAACAAAGTGATTCCCCTGACTCATCCAGTACCCACCTGGCACTATACATAGTTATTGTCATAGTATTAACTATATTCCCTATGCTTTACATTACATCCCCATGACTATTTAGTAACTACCAATTTGTACTTTTTAACCCCTTCACCTTTTCGGCCCTGCTCCTAACTCCTCTCCCATCTATCACCCTAAATTATCTAGTACTCATCTGATGCCATGTGTTGTTATTGCAATATCATTAATACATTCCTTATACTATACCCTGGATCCCCATGACTACTTTGTAACAACCAATTTGTACTTTTTAATCTCTCCCCTTTTAACCCACTTCACAAACCCCCTTCCAGCTGGCAACCAACAAAATGTTCTTTGTATGTATGAACTTTTTTCTGTTTGTTTGTTCTGTTCTTAAATCCCACTTAGAAGCACAATCACAGTGCATCTTTCTCGGTCTGACACACTCCACTCAGCACTGTACTCTCCAGGTCCATCCACACCGCCACAGATGGCCAGAGCCCATTTCCTTCTGTGGCCAAGCAATATTCCATTGCATACATGTATCATCTCTTCTTTATCCATTCATCCATTGATAGGCTGCATGCACATCTTGGCCATTGTAAAGAATCCTGCAGTGAACATATTGATGTACACGTCGCCTCGAATTGGCATTTTTCGGTTTCTTTGGATAAATACTCTGAAGTGGGATATCTGGGTCATTCTTCAACTCTTGTGATAGCCTTTGTTTAAAAGTCTATATTGTGTGATATAAGTATTGCTCCCACAGCTTTTTTTTTTTAATTAATTTTATTGGGGTGACAATTGTTAGTAAATTTACATAGATTTCAGGTGTACAATTCTGTATTACATCGTCTATAAATCCCATTGTGTGTTCACCACCCAGAGTCAGTTCTCCTTCCATCACCATATATTTGATCCCCTTTACCCTCATCACCCACCCCCCACCCCCTTACCCTCTGGTAACCACTAAATTATTGTCTGTGTCTATGAGTTTTTGTTTCTCATTTGTTTGTCTTGTTCTTTTTGGTTTATATACCACATATCAGTGAAATCATAGGATTCTCTGCTTTTTCTGTCTGGCTTGTTTCACTTAGCATTATTCTCTCGAGATCCATCCATGTTGTCACAAATGTTCCTATATCATCTTTCCTTAACGCCGAATAGTATTCCATTGTGTATATGTACCACAACTTCTTTATCCATTCATCTATCGAAGGACATTTTGGTTGTTTCCATGTCTTGGCCACAGTAAACAAAGCTGCAATGAACACTGGCGTACACGTGTCTCTATAGAGAAATGCTTTTATATTTTTGGGGTAGATACCCAGGAGAGCGATTGCTGGGTCATATGGTAATTCTATTCGTAATTTCTTGAGGAACCTCCACACTGCCTTCCATAGCGGCTGCACCAGTCTGCATTCCCACCAACAGTGTATGAGAGTTCCTTTTTCTCCACAGCCTCTCCAACACTTGTTACTATTTGTTTTGTTGATGAAAGCCATTCTGACTGGGGTGAGGTGATATCTCATTGTGGTTTTCATTTGCATTTCTCTGATGATTAGCGATGTTGAGCATTTTTTCATATGTCTATTTGCCATTTGTATATCCTCTTTGGAGAAATGTCTCTTCAGGTCCTCTGTCCATTTTTCAATTGGGTTGTTTGTTTTTTTGTTGTTGAGTTTCATGAGTTCCTTGTATATTTTGGATATTAGCCCCTTATCAGAGGAACTCTTTGCGAAAATCTTCTCCCATTCAGTTGGTTGCCTCATTATTTTGTCAATAGTTTCTTTTGCTGTGCAGAAGCTTTTCAGTTTCATATAATCCCATTTGTTTATTTTAGTTTTTACTTCCATTGCCTTTGGAGTCAAATTCATAAAATGCTCTTTGAACCCAAGGTCCATAAGTTTAGTACCTATGTTTTCTTCAATGCAGTTTATTGTGTCCGGTCTTATGCTTAAGTCTTTGATCCATTTTGAATTAATTTTGGTACATGGTGACAGATAGCAGTCCAGTTTCATTCTTTTGCACGTAGCTATCCAATTCTGCCAGCACCATTTATTGAAGAGGCTGTCTTTCGTCCATTGTATGTTTTTAGCTTCTTTGTCAAAAATTATCTGTCCATATTTATGCTCCCACAGCTTTTTAAATTTTATTTTGTTTTCATGAAATATCCCTTTATTTTCAGTCTCTGTGTCTTTTGATCTGAAGCAAGTCTGTTGTAGGGAGCATATGTAAGGATCTTATTTTCTTATCCTTTCAGCCACCCTGTGTTTTGATTGGAGAATTTAATCTATTTACACATAAAGTGATTGTGCATAGATATGTAGTTACTGCTATTTTATGATTGATGTTTTTGTTCTTCCTTTTTTGTTACTTTTAAAGAAGTCCCTCTAATATTCCTTGTAATACTGGTTTGGTACTGATGAACTCCTTCAGTTTTTTTTTTTTTTCCTCCAGAAAGCTCTTGATCTGTCCTATGATACTAAATTATAGCTTTGCTGGGTAAAGAAATCTTAGTTGTAGGCATGTCTTTCATCACTTTGAATATTTTGTGCCAATCCCTTCTGGCCTACAAAGTTGCTCTTGAGAAATCACCTGCTAGTCTTATGGGTGCTCCTTTACAGGTTACTAACCGCTTTTTTCTTGCTGTTTTAAAAAGTCTTTATTTGCCTATAAACTTTGGCATTTAATTATGACGTATCTTGGTATGGGCCTGTTTGGGCTCATCTTCTTTGAAATTCTGGGCTTATATGTCCATTTCCTTTACCAAGTTAGGGAAGTTCTCAGTCATTATCAAGTACATTTCGAATTCCTTCATTTCTTCTTCTCGTAGTACCCCATATGATAATGTTGGTATGCTTGACATTCTCAGAGGTCCCTTAAACTGTCCTCATATTTTGGATTCTTTTTGCTGTTCTGACTGGGTATTCTCTGCTACCGTATCTTCTAAATCACTCATTCGATTCTCTGCTTCATCTAGTCAGTTTTCATTCCCTCTAAGACATTCGCTTTTTCAGTTATTTTATTCTTTACTTATGACTGGTTCATTTTTATGTTTTCTATCTTCATTTTTATGTTTCCTATGTCTTAGTGGAAGTTCTTCTTGAGGTCCCTGAGCATCCTAATAACCAGTGTTTTGAACTCTGCATCTGATAGATTGCTTGTCTCTATCTTGCTCAGTATTTTTCTGGAGGTTTCTTCTGTTCTTTTATTTGGCATGTTTCTTTGACTCCCCATGTTGGCTCCCTCCTTCTGAATGTTTCTGTGTATGAGGTAGGACTGCTGTGTCTCCCAGGCCTATTTGAGTGGCCTTATATAGTAGGTGTCCTGTGGGGCCGTGTGGCACAGCCTCCTTGGTACCCAGAGCCGGGGGCGGCAGCTCTGCCCCTTGTGTGAGTCCTCTGTGCTCTCCTGTTGTAGTGCAGCCTTGGCTGCTGTTGGCATGTCAATGGGAGGTATTGATGCTCAGACTGTGTGGTTGTGAGGACTGACCACGACTACAGTGGAGGAGCTGTTTTGCAGGGGCTGCCCCTATAGAGCAGGATTTGCTTTAGCAGGGCACTGGTGTCTGCCCTGTGTACACTTTGGTTGTGTCTTTCTGGGAGGCACCAGAGCGGTGATGCTCCTGCTCTGTCCAAAGATGGCCACCAGGTATGTCAGCCCTAGGGACTCCTAGAAGTGGCCCGGCCACAGGCCTAGTTCAGCCGCAGCCTATGTCCTGCAGAGGGCCACCTAGCTTGACCACAAAGCAGTATGCAGATGGCGCCACCTGCACCGGCTTTGGAGGTGCCTCAAGAGTTCCAGTTATGAACCACAGCCAGCTTCCATTAGTGCCATCTTGGGTCTACACAGCAAGAAGTAAAGGACAGCTGAGGCCACATAACGCTTGTTTAGGTTTTGTGAACCTTTGAGAGATTTTAGGCAAGTCTGCAGCATGAGCCAAGACAGGATGTTTTTTTTTTGGAAAAGTCACTGGAAGAAGCTTGGGTTGGCTCTCAAGTTAGGTGGGGCAGGTTCTCAGGGAATCACCAGGGTGGGGTGGACAGTGTTAGCCAGGTTGATGTAGACTCAAGAGATGGAGGCCGTCTATGTCTCACACTGCAACAGGTGATGGATCAGTACAGAAACAATGGATTCCACAAGCACCTCTGTGTGGGAAGAAGCTCCCCTCCAGCCATCACCCTAAAGGCAAAAAACTTAGTTCCTCCCCTTATATCCCTGAACTACTGCCCAGTGTTAGAGTTCAGGGCAAATGAATCTGTCAGTTAGTAAGCCCATTCCAAGCCCTATAAAAGAATCAACTGGGACTCTAGCCACCCTTTTCATCTCACCCAACCAGAATGACCAGTGGTTTCCACAGCCAGAAGCTATGGGGACATCTCTCTCTAGCATTGGAATCCTGGGCTAGGATGCCTGGTGTGGAGCTGGGACCTCTCACACCCCTAGTGGACCTCGACAAGCAAGATATCCCTCTAGACTTCTGACAGTAGCACAAGGGTCTGGCATCAGCTCGTTCTGTTTTTCTGCTCCTCCTACCAGTCTCGAGGTGACTTCTTCTGTATGTCCCTAGAGGTAGGACGACTTTGGTTGAGCTAGACTTCAGGTGATGCTCAGTGATGATTGTTCTGTAGTTTAGTTGTAATTTTGATGTGGTCGTGAGAGGAGGCAAGCATGGCATTTACCTACTCTGCTATCTCGACCACAAATCCCCAATTTTTCAATTTTTGATACCTTAATATAATAGATTTCTCTATAAAGCTGTGATGTGACAACTCATGGAACTCACATTCATGTAAGACTCCTTATCAACACATTATCATGTCACTCATATGAAAAGTATGTTAGCAACATAATGTGACTTAATTGACAAGAAGTCTAGACAAAAATTTTTTTTCAAAGTTTCTTTGGCCACAAGAAGGACCATCAGAACAATCTTCTGTTTCCCTTGATGGGCATGACTGTCTAATGAAATTGCTTAGACCTGGCTACTGTGACTGAAAGACACCAGCTGGAAGGTACATCTATGTCATTGGTCCACCTCAGGGGTCACAATGCGATCTTATGATGAGAAATCCTAGGGAGCCTCTCCTACAGAGGACAGGAGGATGGCAGAGGAATGTTGCTCTGCTTAGGAAAGATAGTGACACGTTTTTCACTGTCCATCAGGAAATTGTCATCCTGGATGACACATCAATCTTTTCTGACATCGAACTGTTCAATCTTTAAAAGCGTATGATTAACTCAAGTGAGTGGAAAAAGATTAGTTTCTAAACTTGCAAAGCTAGAAGCACTATGTTACTATGTAAGGACTTGATTGGGCATTCATTTCTACTTTTACACTGCCATCTCTTTTCTTTTTCAAAATCCAACAAGGAGAAAAGTATATTCTTTTCAGGAAACATTTGCCTAATGACCCAGTATTCGTTAATGATGAAGAAAACAAATTAGAACATTAAAAGTAATTCATTCTCCAAATCTCACTAAAGGGTTTAGATTTCAAGGGAAATTTAGAATTCTGGATCAAATCATTACTCAAATGCCTGGACTCAAACAGATATTTGTAGTCCGATGTTTGTGGCAGCATAAATAGCAATAGCCAACAGTTGGAAAAACCCAAATGTTGGACAAACGAAAGGATAATTGAAACATGGTGTATGTCAAATATTGCCTTTAGACTATCACAATCTTTTTCTATAAAAATCTTACTACAAAAATCATTAATTTTATGAACTGAGATTTCTTTCTCTGTGGAGAGGAATTACGTTACTCCCAGCAAGTAGTATCAACATGAATACAGTACTTTTATTAATGAGACTGTTCTTATTGTCTAAAATATCCTTATATGGTACTATGACAGACATAGAAATTCCTTTGCAGTATGACAGAAATGAAGAGATTCACTTACCAAACTTGTACCTGACAGGTGCCTGTGAAGTTGTTCGATTATGCCCATTAGCTTTTGAATTGTCAGTATTAGGTCAGTATTTTCAGCTTTAAGCCTAAAGTGAATATTTTGACATAATTATTCTCACACATTGACTTTAAAGCATACCACATAATCACTGAACAAATATCTATGGTGCAACTACATAAAATCTTACAATTTGAAAAGCGCATGATTTGGCAATTGTGCTATTTTTCTAGTTGTGAATTTTGCATAATGTGCAAAATTAGAGATAATGTACACAAATTATTCTTTTCAAGGTAGCTCAAAGCTGACATTTTGACCCAGGTTCACACTCATGTGTTTATTGTTATAACTGATCTAATGGTCATACTACACTACACATCTGCTTTATAAATACTCAAGTTATTTTCTGTGCTGCTTTAACTTATACTTTTGCACGTGATCTTGCATCTTCTCAGTGCATCGTGCATCCTCTGGATGTCGAGCTCCTGCTTCTTGCAGCTAAAATAAAGAAAAAGTTATGTTTACTGATGATCTATGACATCTGACAATTAAGTTCGCAAACCTGTTGCAATGATGTTGCTCCCCTTTTTTTATATATATGTGAGGGACTGTTCATTATGAATTTCTACCAACTGGACACACAGTTAACCAAGTTTACTCTTTGGAATTGCTTAAAAGATTGTGTGAAAAAGTTAAGACGACCTGAACTTTTAGCCAACAACTCATTGCTCTTGCATCACGACAATGCACCAGCTCACAGGGCACTGTGTCTGAGGGAGTTTTTAGCCTGTAAACAAATAACTGTATTGCAATACCCTCCCTACTCACCTGATCTGGTCCCCAGTGACTAAATATGTCATTATCCAAAGATAAAGAAAATATGGAAAGGAAGACTATTTGATGACATTCAGGACATCAAGGGTAATATGATGACAGCAATGATGGCCATTCCAGAAAAAGAGTTCCAGAAGTGCTTTGAACTGTGAACTAGGCGGTGGCATTGGTGCAGAGCTTCCCAAAGGGAGCTTTGTGACCGCAGTGATATTCAGCAACGAGGTATGGAGCACTTTTCCTTGAATGAGTTCTCACAATTATCATACCTTGTGGTACAAATACCCAAGAAATCAAACATACTGTATTCCAAGCATCCCATCAACTCTAATTTTAAATATTCACATAAGTGAATTACCAGGCTAGTCCAGTGATTATGAAAGTTAACAGGCTACTCTTGGGGGCAGTCAGATAGTCATGGAATAGTTTGAGGGGCAGTAACTAAATAAGAGCCAAAATGCCTGGGTTTTTATCCCAAGTCCACCAGTTATTAGCTGGGTGACCTTGAGCAAAATACTTAAATTTTTTGGGTCTCAGTTTCTTCATGTATAAAATGAGACAATAGTGGCATCTACCTCACTGGGATATTGGGAAGATTAAATTAGGGAACATATGTAATAGAAAAGGACATGGCACACAGTAAAATCAAAGGGTTTGCAGTTAGCATTATTGTTGCTGTATTTTAGGTTCTAATAAAATTTGATATTTTACACAGATGGGATGCGAATGGAAGTGGTCTCTTACACCAGTTACACTGAAATCATTCATCAAACTATCAGCAATGTCAAAAAATGGGGAGCATTAAGCCCAGAATATAACCCCAGTACTAAAATCCTTTTACCAATTCCAAGAGCCAACAGTACATTTTCTCTGCTTGTAATAATGTATACGTTCCTATGTACACTCAGTGTAGTCCATAATGAGTATGGACTACAATGCAAATACCACCTCCTGGATTGAGCATACAATTTATATGACCGTGAGAGGCAGGGTAAAGCCACTGATATGGAAATAACGGACTCTAGTGCTAAAGCCAACTTTCCAAATCAATTCCTTCCCAGCAACTGGTTCTGTGGGGATGTGTCAGAACTCAGAGGAGCAGATGGAAGCAGCACGCTCTGGCAGATCAGAAAAGCCGTCCTCCGAGCTGTAGTTAGAATGTGCTATCGACCTGTACACCCTGGCTGGCTGCAGACAGGAAGGGCTGGCTCCCTTTTATTTCAGTTTTTTATTTTTATGGACAGGGGGAACATGAGCATTTCACTGAACAATTTTCTATTGGAGATGTGCTTTCAGTTTTATATATAATTGTGAGAAATATTTTCAGAATAAAAGTTTAATTATATCAATGTCTCCAAGGGGAAGTATTGGTTTGGTATAAAATATTTAATTTTATCCTAACAACTGTTGAAGAAAACATTTTCAATTTATGCAAGGATAGGTGCCATCACATCAAATACTATTTCCCCTTAGACAAACTTATACTTAGAAAGACAGAATTCTCTCTCATGAAAAATTGAAACTATGTCAAATTTAGGGCTTGATTGCTCTGCACAGACTATCCGACAAGTGCTGAGGAACACGGGTTCAATGAGAGTTCAAACAGTCAGAGAAAGCTTCATGGAGAGGCCAGATTGGGAGCCAGAAATCCGGGGGCAGGGAAATCAAAACACTGGCTCCCACCATAACTTGTAAACTCGTGTTCATAGCAGAATTATTAACAGCCAAAAAGTGGAAACAACACAAAGTTCCATCAGCTGATGAATGGGTAAGTATTTTGTCCACAAGGTGAAGCAACATTGGGCAATAGGAAGAAATAGCTCACAACTGATGTGTGCTACAACACGGTGGAACCCTGGAAACGTGATGTTACGTGAAAGAAGCGAGTCACAAGGGACCTCACATCGTGTGATTCCATTTACATGAAATATCCAAAGTAGGCAAATCTACAGAGACAGAAAGTAGATTGGTGGTTGCCTGAGGCTGGGAGAGACAGGAAGATAGGGTGACAGCTAAGGGATGTGGGGTTTCTTTTGGGGGTAATGGAAATGTTCTATAATTGTGGTGATAGTTCCACATCTCTCTGAATGTAACAAGAGATATTGAATTGTATATTTTAAATGGTGAAATATGATATGGGGATTGCATCCCAATGAAGATTAAAAAACACACAAATATAGTGAATCTGGATTATTTTCTTAATTCTCTATTGTGGGTGTGCATACTATAATGATCAACATATTTCTACACTTTTACAATATTTCAAAAATGAAAACAAAATGAAGGAAATGCCTACTTCAACTGGTTTGTATACTGAACTTTCTGTACAAGTTAGTTTGAAGTCCATGAAATATATACCAATGCTGTAACCATTTACAAAAGTGATGATAAGAAATAAGACAAATTTCTGAATCGTTCTAGTAAGCATTATCTTCTGATTTTAAATGGCTGCTTCATCCTGGTAATGGAGATATCACTACAAAATATTGTTTAGTAGGAAGAAAGTCTCTCAATTTCTATGAGGAATGCTGCCTATTTCTCAACGTTACCAAGGGTATAGATATAAGAAAAAACATACGTTGCAAATAGCAGGATGGAAGCCAGAGTTTAAGGAAGAAGTGCATTATAAAGATAATAAAATTATAATAAATTAATTACACCGAAAACACAAAAGAAAGCTGCCCTTGAAAATCAGGGTCTTAAAACACTTTATATTAATCAACTATAGATGAACTGTTGACAGGTTACATTTCACACATACCTGACTCCTGATATGCTCTAATGTCTTGAAATCCTGTGTCTCAGCTTCTGAATTCATACGGTAACGTGATCTATCCTCCAGTGAAGCCTCTGACATAGACAGTTTTTTTGTGGAGTCAGGTAGCTCTTGTTGAAATCGTCTCCCAAGCATCTAGAAAGATGATTCTGTTAGTGATCTTATAATCACATCTATTAAATTATGTTAAAATTTGCTAACTCTAACATATTAATATAATATGTAACTCGAAAAAGATCACCCCATGCATCAGTTCACCTTGTTTTCTTCTTTTGGACACAATTCTGTCTACTGAATCTGGGTAAGACACAGAAGGTGTTATCCTGCTGCCCACTCACTATTACGAAGGTTACTTGAACAACAGATTCAGCCCCACTCTCCACTTCCCCTGATGAAGCCGCAGAGCTTAACAATCTACTGACATCTCAAGGGGAAATTGGTATGTCGGTGGGACTAGCGGTCGTCAAGTATACATTGTGGAATGTTTTCCCCCTTTTTTTATCACAGGCTTAAATTGACTTCACAGGTCCTCACATATGCAGTCCACTGCTCACAACCTTCCAACAGATTCCTGTATCTTAGAAGAAAAGCAAACTCATTCCAGTGGTCTTCATGGCCTGGACCTCCCTTCCTGCTACACATGAATCCTGCCTCCCCTCACTCGTCTGAAAATGGAGACCCAGTGCCAAATTAATAAATCAGAGACTGCTAAATTCTCTTTGAAATGGACAAACTTATGTCCAAATGATAGTAAATGGGCCTTGCGATGAGAAAAATGAATTTGTAAAAATATTCAAGGACAATTATAGATAGCAATGGGAAGATTAAATCAAGTAGAGTTTTGATAAAACTCCTCACATTTGTCCCAAATTATGATTTAATGAAAAATTAGCTGCCTTTAAAGAGGTCACAGGTCCTAAGAATACATTATTTGAGACTGAAATAGTTCCAATTTATATCAAATTGACATGAATAAAAACAAAATTATACCAACTAAAATGTGGAAGAAACTACTGAGGGAAAGGGACAGCATCTACACTTCAGTTCATGTGGGAAATCTAGAATTAACTCTCTAGGTAATCCACTTAATTGAACCTCTATCTCTAAAAACTCAGTTTGCATAGGAGCATTTCCATTTATCTGCTTCATAATGGTATTACAATGTGGTAACAGAAAGATGAAAATTATTATTGTAGCAGTATAAGACTAAATCATTCATATCAATATGTATCTAATAACAATTTATACCTTAAAATTTCATAGTCAACACAATGCCTTTACTCAAAGTAAAGCACCTCACAGGTCTAAGTTTTGTTTGCTGGATACAATGTATGCTTTTAAGCTGTTAGAGCAAATACATTTGTAATCTATATATTTTTAATATTCTGCTAGATTCAACATTTAGCCATCATCAAATATTTGAACATTGAATTTTCTTTCAGGAAATGTGAAAACTATCTTTCTGGATACTTACCTCTCTTTCTGATTTATCGTTTTCATACTGGCACATTCTTCCTTTCAAGTGATTCAATTTGCTGACTAACTCCTTATGGCTCTCTTTCACCACTGGATCTTGTTTTTCACATTCAGCTTGACGCACTGTTCTAAGCCCCTGAAGCTGCTCTTCAATATTCATTCCTGACTTTTCATTATTGTCACTTTTGTGGAATGCATCATCCAGTTGCCTTCGAAGAAGCATGTTTCCACTCTGTAGGTCAGATCTTTCCTCCTTTAGGGATTCCAGCTTTCCAGTATACGGGTTCAATTTTTCTGGTTCCCTTTGATTCATGTGTTCAATTTCCTCCTCTTGACACTGAGTTTGGTTTAGGTCTTTCAGTACAGGTTCAGAAACCAATGTCCTTTCTCTGACATCATATCTTGCGTGAGGGAGCTCAGTGTCTAAGCTATTGGATTTACTTCCAGCTTTAGGAAGTTGCTGAGAATGAATCTCACTGTTTTCTTTTAGGTTACACATAGCAAACCCGATGTTGTCCACGAAATGCAAGCATTTATCTCTTAATTCCTGGAAAGAATTTTGTAGGGGTCTTAATTGCTTACTAAACTCATGATGATGGTCGGATTCCGCTTCTGTTTTCAATCTTTCTTTGCTTTGTCTTTCATTCTCCAGTTGAGAGTTCAGCATTGTATTCTCAGCTGTTGGGACATTAAGCTGTCTGTTATATTCAAATACTGTTTCTGTTAGCGTTTCGTCATTCTGTTTTATTGTCTTTTGAAGACGGTCCTTCTTTTCTTTTACATTTGCAGTGTCCTCAAAGTATTTTTTTTCCATTTCCTGCTTCTGAGTTATGAGTGTGTCCCTTTGTAGTCTTAGTATGGCGATTTCATCCTGCAACACGTGATTTTCATGCAACATGTCTTTTGCTTTTTCGTAACTCTCAGAATCCTAAGTAAAACAAAGGAGACTTGTAGCTAGCACTCAATGAAATGACATATCATGATATCCTCTGAAATTAAAGAAGAACCTAAGTGTTTATATAATGAAAAGGTTGCAGTACGTGGATATCCCACTGTAAAAATACAATGCTGAATCCAAACCTCCAACTTTATACGAGCATAAATTCCCCAAAGTTAAAAAAATAATAATATAAGATGCTGAATCCATGAAAGTGAAAAAGAGAATTTTAAAATCATCAGAGAATTTTAAGAGTCTCAGAACTGGAAAGGCAGCAAACCCAGAAGGCATCAAATAGAAGATTAAGAAGTCTGACTACATTTTAAAATAGAGGTCACCGTGTGAATATACACCTATCCCACAGTAAGAGTATTCACTCTGCATACATTTGGACTGATTACATTTCCTAGAATTTTTTTTCCCAAGAATACTCAAAAGATATTCTACTTTTCTAATATTTTCAGAGTCAGTTGTAAGATGAAATCTACTAATCACTGATAAATCTAGGCATTACGCTAAGCACTTCTTTATACATCAATGAACTCTTCGTTATCACAATTTCAAATAGAATGATTACAAAGATGAGCAAGTTCAGGATTTTTTCCCAGGACTTTGGACTCTACAATAGGGTGCTTGCTGCTCTTCTAGTGTAAATATATAAATTCAAAAGAAGCCTTAGATTTCAAAAAAAACTCAGGGTAAATAGGCTAAAAATTATAGAGCTCTTCTTAGAAAATAGAAAATTATTGTTAGAAAATATTTGCTGCTGCTTAAGTGTTGTTTCCTTTTCATAATGTTTAAAGGAGAAATAAATGAGAAATAGGGGAAAACACACTGACTTCTTTGAATAAAACACTCACCAATAAATTATCACTAAGTATGCATCATGGCATACAATTTTCTTCAAAAGTTCCTAGCACTGAAATAGGACTCTACTTGGAACAAATTGTTCCTTTTCTCAAAAGTAGGAGAATGAGATCTAAAAGATGGTCTCTGCACTGGCTATACTTCTACTCCTTACAATCAGCGGAAGTGAAAACTGACCTCTCTACTAATACAGCAAGGGGATGAAATCACTGCCTCAAATTGAAACTTCTGTTATTAGTAACAATAGTTTTGAGATTGTAGAAAGCTCATCGATCCCTGTAAAAAGTATTGAAAACCTCCCCTTTAGATGACACATTGGGAACGTCACTACTTGACTGTTGGACATAAAAGGATTTCAATCAAGAATATAATTTATTGCAATGGACCAAAAATGTCACTCTCCCTAAAATACACACACACACACACACACACACACACACACACACACACACACTTTTAAAATCCTCTACAATTCCCATATGTACAACATTGGTTTTTAAAATATGTACATACACACATATTTGAAAATGACTAAACAAAATACCTCAGAATTCATTTTCTTAAGATTTATTTCTGTCTCCTTTTGTTGTTGAAGGCAATTGGTCAGAACTGTGTCATGTAATATTTTGTTGTCCTGTTCTCGGGAAAGTGGCCTCTGAGTGTTGTTTTCCTCTTGTACAACCTAGAGAATCGAATATGAACAAAGAAAAATTAGAATATAACTAAAATTTAACTGTTAAAAATCTTAATCTACGTTTACTTACTCCCAAATTATCGGACTTTAATTAGAAAGTGAAAAATAACTTGCCTTAGTCTAAATTAGAAGAAAAACATGAATCCGCAAAACTAATTTTGTCACTGTTTGAACTAAACAATTGGTTATATGTTAAATCCACCCAAAAAATGAAACAGTAGATGATTTTTAATGTCACAGAGGCTTTCTCATTTAAAATAGTTCACCTCACCATGTCTTAAATAGTGAGCCCCTACAGTGAATTTAAGAATATCTTTTAAAGATTAATAACTGGAGAATAGGCAAACTTTAATTAGAAGCCCACATCATTAACATCAATCAGTAAGAGAAGTAAATTCCTAAATATTAATTCACATTATACACTATGAGTGTTACACATTGTGTTATACATTGATATAATTATCTGTTGCATCCAATTCTAACTTATTCAATACCCACTAGTAAGAGCAGACAAAAAATTAAATCATATTTACTGATTTCCTACACTGAAAGGAAAGATATTAGAAAGTTACTGTTTGTGTCCTAACAACCAAAGGTCCCATCCTGAGAAGATGTGATTCTCTTAAAAAGCAGTTGAGTTGAGTGCATGACCCCATTCTCTCCCTGAATGTAGACGCAGAGTCCATTACACAGAGGTCACAAGGAAGAATCCATCTCTAACCTTGGCCTTAGTGACCAGCCATACGGAACTGCACATTTTGAACCCCTGAAAATCATGACTCCTTTCACGTGAGCCTGAATCAGTGGCCATCATTTTTACATGGTTCATAATTTCAACTGTCTCATCATGTGATTCAGTATTTGATGTTACTTTCTTTTTTATTTAAGGGAGTTATAAAAATTAAAGGAGCAAACAACATTCAGGACTTTATTATTATTTTTTTTGCCTCAATCCAAAGATAAAGTTGAGCTATGAATATCTATAGATTCTAACAACATTTTAAGTTTTGTAACTAGTTCAAATGTTATAAATATCATTCAGTTATGACCTTTTGACTCTAAAAGGCTAGCATGGAAGGTAATTTCAATTGGACTCTATTATATTATTAAAGCACAGAAAACCATATTATACTAGAAATTTAAAATTAAATTTCACATACATGTGTGTAGTTCTTTTCATTTCCATCAAGCCTCGCTTGTCCTTCCTCTGATGTCATTCCTAGGTGTTGTCCTGCTGACAAATCTATGTATTAGTTAAAACGAACTACTTAGAACAATTAGATAAAAGCTATAATCTTTATAAATACAGAAAATAACATCTTATCAACTGAGACTTCAAATTAAGCGTCATCTTTTCCTGAATATTTACTTTACTTAAGAAATACTTCTAATTAGCTAACACTTCTAATTAGCTAACAAACCATTTGGGAAATATGAGATGTCACAAAGTGAAAGGCATACAAACATGTCAAAAATTCATCCACAAATTCATTCAATGAACATCGATAGAAAAACAATCAGAAAAAAACCCTACAATTTAGAAATGCAGTACAAACACATCGAGTTGCACTATATACTCTGTTCTCTACCTCGTAATATACCTTTTGAACAACACCCTAAGATTCAACTGCAATGTCATTCATTGTTTCCAGAATGACTTACTTCTGATGCATTTATCAGTGTACACCCTTCCTTATATCTGAAATGTTTTCCTCTACTATTCTGAAAATTTCTTTTCACCTTTGAGGATTCAGCACTGGGGTTTAAGGAAGAAGACAGAGAAGAGGAGACAGACTGCGGACACAGCTGAGATTCCCATCACTGCTGGGAAAGTCAATTCTAAAATATATAAAGCCATAGAAAATCCAAGAAATATTTGATTGTTGGTTTCGGAAGGTGCTTTTTCATTTACAATACATACAGTTTTAACTGATACTTTTGAATTCAGAATATAAAACTAAAGCTAAGAAACTATGTTTTGTTTCACTAGGCAACCTTTAGGTCTTTATGAAGTTTTCCCATCTGGTCCTAATGTTCTAAGTATAATTCTGCTGCCCACTCCCCAGAGTATGCTAAATACTAGTCTAAAGGAAATCACGCTTTCACCTCATTATCTTTCTTATTTCCATATGTTATTGTGGTTCAGGAAGAATGCCAATGTCTTGCTAAAAGTCATTCTGTTTGGCTGTTAAGTTCCATAAACAGAGTAAACATGAAGTAGATTTTGCCACAAAATGACTATTGGAAAGTCAGAACTACGATCAACCTACATAGAGGTGGGCTAGAGTTGAACACTTTCTGTTTCTTTATTTCCTTCTTTGCTTTCTCTGTTTTCTGGTAGCTGTGATTCACTCAAGTCATGGAGCCTATAATTACATAACAGAAACACACCTACAATCTGAGTCTCTAGTTTATCTATTACGGTCATCTGTCCAAACTCTGTGGATGCTGACAGAGTTTTGCTCATGGAGTGTGATGCAAATGGCCTTTTATCACCAACTTTCCAATCCCTGCATCTTTGACCAGTTTCATGATTGGAGGTCAAAGAAGTAGAATCCCAATCTGAATTCTGGGATTAAGTTTTCATTTATCAGGATGTAAAAATAACACAAAGTTGACTATCTTGTAAAACTTCCTTTTTCAGAGAAGCAGTCACACGTCCTCTTTTCCCCCAAACACACTATTCCTTCAGAATACATTTTATTTTAGGTGTCCTACACTTGCCATTTACATAGGTAAGTTTAATTAACTATTGTCACGCAGCAATTTCTATTACATAATGTGTTTCCAATTAAATATTTCCTTCTTAATAGTTAAGATGGTGCAGGGTATGCTTTTTTTTGTTACTGTCAAAAGTTATGTGTAACCACTTAAGTTTAAATATGCATGACAAACATGGGTTTACAAAAACTTTTAATGAATCGTACTACTTCAAATAAGAAACTATTTATTATAAGAAAATGGTCTTTTCTAAATGCTCCAATATCTTCAGAATTCGTTTTTAAACCTTAGATAAATAGATATTCATATGACAAATTACAGTCCTGGGCGACCTTATTGTTTCCAAGGAAAAATGGGATCAAACTGGGTCCCCATGAGCTCCAAAGAGTACAGGGCACCATGAGACAGAAAACAAATACATAACAAAACATTTTCCTTTTGCTTTTTAAACACAATCTCAGCTTAAATCTATGAGACAAGTGAAAGAAAACCACAACAACTGTACAAGTGAAGCTTTAAAGCCTCTTTTATCACTTCACATCCAGGAAGCCCGTACATCATTTAAAACGGTGGTTTCCAATGTCATGTGAGAATCCGTGAAGTCCCAAGGTCTGTCAGTCGAGGGGCCCGAAAAGGTCAAAGCTATTTTCACAGAAAGACTGAATGTCATTTGCCATTTTCACTCTCATTCTCTTCTAAGTGTACAGTAGAGTTTTCCACAGCCGTGATATCACAGCTCTGATGGTGACATCATAGCTCTATGGTTACTGGGTCGTAGCTCCAATGGCTCACGCAATGCATGACTGTGTGTGCTCGTATTTTAAATTGTTCAGTTTTTATTTCTAATATTGTAACTATCTATGGAGACTACCGACTTAAAAATATTCTTTGGAATTCTCAATAATTTTTAATAGCATAAAAGCATCCCAAGGCACAAAAGCTTCAGAATGCCTTTTTTCAAAGATTGTGTCTACCAAATATTCATTATCATTAATTACTTCTCCCATTTTTAATAATCGAAGACACCATAGGCGCACGTACACACATAGCCAGTGTCTGCTCAGCAGAACATCTGGTTGGCTTAAGACCATCAGTGTCACAACACTAAGAGGAAGTAAAGTTAAAACACAAATGACATGGTAGCAACTGAGGCTTACTTGGGTAAACGTCAAAATTCAAATGACCATTTGAAACGCTGGAAGTATCTTCCAGTTTGATTATTAACCTCTGAGAACCCCTATTAAGTACAGGGGTTCCAAACTGGGACATTTAGGATATCGAAACAAGAGGAGAAACATTTTAGTGAAGTCACCCTTTTAAAATCTTGTTTTCTTATTCCTGTCGATGTCTTTTTTCTCAAACATCGATACCAACAATGACATCACGTTGTTTATGTGAAATACTTCAATTAAATTTGTAACAAAGGAAAGTAAGTCTGAATAGAAGACTGTGAGCATGTCAAATGTCCTTGCGTACTCCTTCCCAAAATTAAATTGGTATTACACAGTGTACCTGGTCTGAAGGGTTGCACATCGTCCATTCCTACAGCTCTGTTAGGAACAGGATCTTCCACTTCAATGCTCGGCTGAAGGGGTTAGGAAACAAGATGATTAGTAATTAATGGACACTTCACACCATCTCTAGTTAATAATTCAGGATGAAAATGTTAAAGTTATCACCTCCAAGAAAAGGATTTTTTGAAAAATATGTGTTTAAGCATATATTAGGTTCGTGCAAACGTAATTGCAGATTTGCAATTTTTTTTAACCTTTTAAACCTCAATTACTTTCACAACAACCTAATACTTTGATAAGTGTACTTGATATAACTGTTAAATATTTCTAATGACAGATTTGTTTTTTAGTGTTAAAACAAGATACTTGCTTGACATGGTAAGAACCCTTGGTGTATGTCCAGTTGAGTTTAGACAGAACATTTTAGAACCTACTTCATCTATGTCAACAAGAGCTAGGAAAAACCGAACTCTTATTGGACAAAAAATTTGATAGAAAAACATGATTGAACCAAGTGGCAAAGAGATAAGAAAAACTTTTCATTAAATTGTGTTTCAATAAATGATAGGAAAAATGTTATATATAGTTATGCAACTTTTCAAAAAAGTATAATAATTTCTAATCAGGGAAAAATAAGAACATTTATTTATTATAGTCATCTGAAATGTACCAGACACTTACTATGCACATTTTATTTCTTTTCCACCCAAAACAACAAATATGAAAACAGTTTGATGATGGTTACCCCACTTCCTGCTTGGTGGCCATTCCAAGACATTAGAATGAAATGATGAACAGATGTGATCCATTGTTGTCTCTGCCCAGCAGGTTTTGCTCCTAGATCTTCACATGACTGGCTCCTTCTCATGCTTCACTTGGCCGTTTTTGTCACCCTCAGAAAGATCTTTCCTGACCACCGAAACTGCACTCCCACTCCTATTCCAACTACAACCGTGCCCCCCCCATGACAATATTCTCTAACCCAGCATTCTCCATTCTCTTTAAATGACCCAGATATAGTGACTTACAATGGACTGTTCATTTGTTTTTCTGCTCCTACAGCTACAGCTGAACCCCTGAACTTCCCCATTCAGTGTCTAACTGCCCAGCACAAAGCTGGTATCTAACTAGAAATTTACTCAAGGTGAAACACTGAGCTCGCACCAACAGAGCCTCAAGTACCGAAACACTACACATCTACAGGGTATCGCCTATCACAGTCTCCTGAAGTTTAGAATCCCCCAGATTAGAAATCCACATGCCCCTTCTAACTTTTCCACTCTATTCTTGACACTACTGCCATTTGATTGTCCTTCAGGTTTACAGAAAGTGTCCTCACCATTTAGTAAGTCACTACGGCCCACTGTGATCATTGATTTTATATTTCTATAGCTCCCTTTACACTTCGCAAAGTGTTTTCACATTTGTTACCACATTAGTTCATTCCACATACTGAAAGGTAGGCATAAGTACCATTACGACAAATGAGGTCACTGACATCCGACAGGTTAAAAAGAAGTTTCCCCAAGATCCCACAGCTAGTAAGTGACCGATCCAGGATTCTAGTGTGTTCTTATCGTCAAACACAGTGCCTACACCAGTAGGCTGCAGTTGCCTATATCAGAGGATCACACCTTTCTTATATTTTTCAACAGCTGTCATCTCACATTGGCTCATCATTACATTGTACTTCTAGTACTACGAGTACGGTCGCCATCAAGTTACTCAATGCTTGCTATTTTAACTGAACACGACAGTTGTTACATATTAAAGCAGCACTCAGCCAAATTGTTGTTAGTGTAATCCAACATATTATTAGTATTCACCAGGCTTTTCCTACTGTAGAAAATGTCCTTGCGGACCTATTTGACAATACAAATATAATGATACTTTGATATCCCAGACATTATGTTTCCTAGTTCCAAGTTACAAACAAACCCTACTATCCAAATTCTTTCTGAATTTCATTAGGATATTTACACATCCACAAAAACCACAAAGTCATGCATTTGGGCATAGTTCGAACTGGAATAACTTTAATTTTTAGGTAAAGTTAACTTCACAACCCAAACCGATTCCTTATGACTTGGAAGCCTACGTGTTTTATACTATTCCCAAGATTCTGTAGCTATTGAGTTACCCATCCAGGATTCCATTCTGTTCTTTCCTCAAACACAGTGTCTAGACCAGTAGGCTGCAGTTGCCTGTATCAGGAGATCACACCTTTCTTATCTCTTTCCACAGCTGTCACCTCGCATCAGCTCATCATTACTTTGTACTTCTATTACTACAAGTATGGTTGCCATCAAGACACTCAATGCATGCTATTTTAACTGAACAAGACAGTTGTCCTGTATTAAAACAGCGCTCAGCTGATTACTGTTAGTATAATCCTACGTATTATTACTATTCACTATGGTCTTTTTTCATTGGAACGGTTTCTTGCAGATCTATTCGACATTACAAATATAATAATACTTTGATGTCCCAGGCATTATCTTTTCAAGTTCCAAATTATTAAAAAATAAACACCCTACAATCCAAAATCTTTCTTTCTGACTCATTAGGACATTTGCACATCTACAAAAACCACAGAGTCATGCATTTGGGCATAGGTTGACCGGGAATAATTCTTTAGCTTTTAGGTGAACTTAACTTCACAACCCAAACTGATTCCTTATGACTTGGAAGCCTTAGTGTTTTATGCTATTCCACACTGACTTTCTTAAGTGACACTTGCAAGTTAGCAGAATTGTACTACGCTGTCTTATTATATTACGCACATAGCTAGTTTATTCATTATAGGATAAACCATAAAAAATGATTTGTATGAGGAAATGCAGAGGCGAGAAAGTAAAGTCAAAGCATACCTTTTTCATTTTAACATCACTCAATGGTGATATTTAAAATAGTAATGATAATAATAATAGTGTAAGACAGTACCTCAGAATCCCAAGGTGATTCTTCATCTTCATCTTGTCCTAATCCTAATGATGACTTTATAACTATAAAATGTAGTCACAGGTACATTAATGTGAACATATATTACTATGCATTTTAAGTACACATTCAGTCGTGCTTATTTCCATAAAAGTAATAGCAGAAAAGAATTCAGGGGAACGAAGCATTTGCAAGAAGAAGCAGTTGTTAGTAGTGGGGATACTTTTGCCCAAAAGATAGGAAAAAATGCTTAAAAGAAATGAATATCACATTTGGATCGACACATGTTAGATTTCTTTATAGCAGAGCTTAAGCTAGAAAGAATTCATAGATAGTCACTAAATTACCACTTATATTATTCTGGTGTGCTCCATCAACACAAGTCAAATTACCATTGTTTGCTTGGTCTTGTGGAGCACTTTCAATAATATCCACACGATTTTCTCTTTTTCGAATGGCTGGCTTGGTTGCTTCTTTCTATTAAAAAAAGAAAGAAAAAAGAAAAGAAAAACCCAACTTCAGAAAACATCCTATTCATTTACTCATTGACTCACTCACTCAGTCCATCCGTAGGTAAGACAAGAAAACTTTACTGTAGCCGTCATAGGCACAGACCCAGGGGAAGCTGGAAATAGAAATGAAACATTTTGTCCTACATTCTAGTAGGAGTATAATACATGAAAAATAACAACAGAAAAGTACCGCTCTCCACTTCGACACCTGACGTGAATAAAGTATAGTAAGGGCACAAAAGAGACGACAATCCGTTGTATAAGGGAAGCTCAGCAGATACTGCAAAGATAGGGCTGCATCTTGAAAGTTATACAAGGTGCTGAGGGAAGGCATGAAGGGGATTCCAGAAGGGCAGCAGGTGCAAAAGCCGGAGGTGTGAAACAACATATTGTAAGTGAGGGCAGCAAAGGAATGAGGTAAGCCTGGAACTCTGAGAAAGGGATGGAGAGACAACTGCAGAATCAGAACCAAATCAAAGAAGGCGCATGTCATGCTAGCAGATGAATTCTACCCTCACGTAATGGGGAGTCACTCAGGAAGCAGAGGTGTTGCATCATCACAATTCTAGTTTACAACAGCCACTTGGGCTGCAATTTATGATATTGAGGACTTCCGTTTCTTTCTAGGATCCTATCCATCAGCCTGTCTTGTGTCACAGCATAGCCTCTCCCCGGTGCCTCCAAACCCACAAAGGCAGCTGCCAACAATAGGTCACTTTGTAGCTTCCCCTAGGTGGCTCCTGGTTGGGCACAAACAGCAGCTGACTTGGGCCTGCCCCACAGCCCCTCCCAAGAGGCCCCAAATCCAACACACCTGGGGATCAGTTTCAGCAACACCAGAACATCACCAAAATAGCTCCATAATGACACGCCCAATCCATGGACTGAGCAGACACGGGAGCCCTGCTACAGCCGATCTCACTCTGTGGGGTCAGCCCACACACAGGGGTTCATCTACTGTAGTCACAGCCAGTCGTCCTGAGGGTCAATTCCACACCCAGATGTGCCAACAGCAATAAGGCTCAAGTACAACAGGAGGGCACACACCACCCACACGAGCTTCTGGAGCACCCGGCTCAGGTGACCGGGGAGACTGTACCACTGGGCCCCACACGACTCCTGGTATGTAAGGCAATACTGTCAAGACGAGGAGAATTAGCAGATCTACAGAATACAGAGAAACAAACACAGAGAGGCAGTGAAAAAAGGAGAGAAAGAAACATTTCTCTAATGAAAGAACAGGATAAAACTCTAGAAAAAGAGGTAAACCAAACGGAGACAAGCAATATACCAGATAAGAGTTCAAAATACTGATTATAGGGATGCTAGATGAAATTAGGGGAAGAATAGACAAAGTAAGTAAAACTTCAACGGAGAGACAGCAAACATAAAAAGGACACAGAAATCGTTTAAAAAAAGTCTGAAATGAAAAATACAATATCTGAAATGAATAATTTATAGATGGAATCAGCACCACATTTGGTGAAGCAGAGGTTCAATAGTGATTTGGTAGACAAGGTAGCACAAACACCCAATCAGAACAGAGAAAAAATGAATATAAAAATATAAATAAAACAGAAAGTGCTTTAAGGGATGTCTGGGACAATATCAGGTGTAACAACATACGTAAGGCTATCTAAAGGAGAAGAGAGAGAGAGAGCAGGAATTGAAAACCTATTGGAATACACAATGATGGAAACCTTTCCTAACCTGGAGAAGGAGATAGACACACAAGCGTAGGAAACACAAAGAGTTCCAAACAAAATGAACCCAAACAGGTCCACACCAAAACATATCATAATTAAAATTCCAAAGGGTTAGGACATGGAGAGAATATTAAAACTATCAAGAGAAAAGTAGTTAGTCACGTACAATGGAGATCTCATAAGACTGTCAGGTGATCTCTCAAGAGAAAATTTGCAGGTCAGAAGAGATTGGCAAGAAATATTGAAAGTGATGAAAAGCAATAATCTACAACCAAGATTACTATTACTGCATCCGGCCAGGCTCTCATTTCGAATCAAAGGAGAGGTAAAGACTTGCCAGAGAAAAAGATGATGGCATCAGCACCAACAAACCAGTATCAAGAAATGTGAAACGAGGACTTGAAAAAAGAAGTAGAAGTAGAAAGAGGAAGAGGAGGAGGAGGAGGAAGAGGAGGAGGAGGAGGAGGAGGAGGAGGAGGAGAAATATGAATAATAAAATGGCAATAATTACATACGTATAAAAATTACTTTAAATGTAAATAGGTTAAATGTTTCAGTCAAGACATAAGGTGGCAGAATGGATAGGACTACAAGAGCCATATATATGACATCAAACTCAAAAATTTTTGCACAGTAATAGAAACCATCAACAAAATGAAAACACGACCAGATGAATGGGAGAAGATATCCAAAACACATAAGGAACTCATAAAACGTAACACCAAAAGACAATGCAATTACAAAATGAGAAGAGTACTTGAATAGACTTTTCTCCAAAGAGGTCACACAGATAGCCAAGAGACATACGAAAACACGCTCAGTGCCACTAATCATCAGAGCGATGCAAATTAAAAGCACAATGAGCTACCACCTCACACCTGTCAGAATGGCCGTCATCAATAAATCAACAAACAACCAATGTTGATGAGGATGTGAAGGGAAGCCCCGTGCACTGTTGGTGGGACTGCAAATCTGACCAGACACAATGGAAAACAATATGGAAGCTCCTCAAAAATTTGAAAATAGAACTACCAGGTGGCATAGCAATCCCACTTCTGGGTTTTTCTCCGCAGAAATCCCAAACACTGATTTGAAACATGTATGCATCTGTATGGTTCTATTTACATTAGTTACAATACTCCAGATAAAGAAATAACTGAAGTATCCATCGTAGTGGATAAAGAAGAAGTGGTACATATACACAACAACATACTACTTGGCTGTAAACAAAGAACAAAATCTTACCATTTGCGACAGTGTGCGTGGACCTAGAGGGTATTATTCGAAGTGAAAAAAGTCAGATAGAGAAAGGCAAACACCACATGATTTCACCTATTGGTGATATGTAAAAAAAAATAAATGAACATAGAAAAAAGAAACAAACTCATAGGTGCAGAGAACTAACTGATCGTTGCTCAGAGGGAAGAGTATTGGGGAACAAACTGAAAAGGTTAAAGGGTTAAGAAGTACAAATTGGCAGTTATAAAATAGTCATGTAGATGTCAAGTACAGCACAAAGATATAGTAAATAACACTGTAATAACTAAGTATGGTGTCAGGTATACCACACTAATCAGGGTACCACTTTACACATTATAGAAATGCCTAACTACTATGCTGTACACCTGAGGCTGACATCATTGAATGTCAACTGTAACAGAAATGAAAAATTTTACATTTAAACTAAAAACTTTCTGAAATTTGATATTTTATTATGTAGTTTTTAAGAATCTCTGCTTTTCACCAGAGTAAAGAAAGGATCCTGTCTTTTGCAGACACGGCTCCTTTCTTTACTTTGGTCAATGCATCATGGTCAATGGGCATAAAATCTCACGGACATGTTTTTATAGGGAGCAGCTAAGAGCATCATCAGCTTTGGAGCCAAGTGGATTTTGCATCAAACCCTCAAACTTCTCCCTGGCTACTGCAAGACATGCTGCCTAGATTGCCTTGGACTCCATTTCCTTATCTCTGAACATGAGGATTCCCTTCCTTGACAAAGCTATTCTGAGGATTAAATCAGATCATGCTTGTTACAGAATAGGTACAGAACAAGTGTTGATTTGACTATGGAGTATTTCAGCATATCAGTTAAATGAAAATCTGTGTCGCTCTTGCTTATACGGGCACAGGGGCCCACGCATCAAAAACCATGTAATCAAACACGCCATTAAAACACTAAACTTGAAAAAAAAAAAAAAGAATCTCTGCTTTTCAAATTGGTTATTATTTTATACAAAACATATACTCTTCAATTAGATAAAGACATTTAAAATATTCACAATGCAATGATTTAGAACATAGTGGAATCCCTTTGTAATATGGGTTTTGAGATAGACAACATGAATTCTAAACTTTCAAAACTTCTACTATTATTTTAAGTCTAAATGATGAACCTGGTATACCGGAAACTAATATAAAATAATATGGAATGTCCACGGGATGTAAGTGAAAAAATAATGGAGAAAACACTCCCTCCTAACAAGTATACCATACCAACATACATAGCGTAAAAAAATAAAACTATATGTCATATGCTATATAGTTTTAAAACTGAAAGGTATCAGGAAGAATTCATGACTGTTACAATGAGTACCTGATCCATTAAAGATTCCATTTAGGCACGAGTATGATAAAAGTCAGGCTGGTATAACGTAAAAGTCACATTAAGAATCCTTACCTTTAACCAAATTGCATATCTCCGTCACTGTGGGAAAACTCCCTATAGAATTTTACTATCACAATACATTTCCCAGACCCTTCTTTTCTCAGCTCCCAACTTCGATACTTACTAAAGTTAAAAGAACAACAACAAAACAACGAAGCATCAAATGGTCATATGTTATAAAATGGTTCATGCTGACCAATTTTCCATAACAAACATAAAACAATGATAGGTGGAGCACTACTAAATTTTACAACTCGGCGCTACACAAAACTAAATTAAGAGCACAACAGTTAATTTCACACAGGAGCCTTTTACCTTGGTACCAACATCGAAGAGTCCATCGTCTGACGTAGACCATGAATCATCACTGCCAGGTTTCCAGGAAAGACTTCCGGGGAAAGATACACAACAGACACAAGTGAGTTCATTTCTTTACAAAGGCAGCAACAACAACAACAAAAGGAGTACAATTCAGCTATCTGCATATGAAATGAAGTTTCTTGATACGATTAAAATTTAGATGATGTTCTAGAAAAGCTATCAGTTATCTATTGCTGCCTCCACCACTCCCAACTCGTGCAATATTTAATGAAGATACACTCTAAGTTTCCATAACAAAAAACGACAGCAAACATGTTGGCAACACCTGAGAGTACCTTGTTTTCACCAAAGTCCTGAAGGCTGAATTGAAAACGCAATTAATAGCTGACAATAGGAACCTGAACTGGGACAAAAGCAATGACCTAAATCAAGATAGAATGATACACTGAGCCTTCTCCAAGGTCTGTCCCTGGTTCAAAGATTAATCTGTGTGGGTCAAAAACGGCAGTCTTGCTTCTTTAACATAGAAAGCAGTTACTAAACTTATCCCATTCCTTGTTTTCACTCAAAAACACTACAGTGAGGTCCCTGAAATGCATGAAATGTTTGCAACTTACATGTACAAAAGTCAAAGAACAAATATGTACGTTGTTAGCCTCCCCACTCCCAGATCACTTGTCCGCAAAGCTTCCTGGCAATCTCCAACCTTGAAAACTTCAGCCTACGAAGGCATAGACTCCTGAAACAAGGTTGGGCTCAAATGACCCACAGTAGGAGTTCTCTATTTCCCTGTTCCTGGAAAACAAGCTAAATGGAGCCTCAGTCATCCACTCCCAACACAGGCACGTTACCACCTACCCAACTCCATTACTGGTTTCACAATCAGTCCTCCCTCTGCCCAACCCTCCATCTCCATGGGAAGGACATCAGCGCGTTGGGCAAAGAGGTAGAGGTGACAAGACACCTGCCGTGGTGTCTTGTGCTGATCTATGTAGTTCAGCAATCTCCAGTGCCTTTGGACTCAAGGGGACCCCCTCTGTAATTTCGGGTGCAGGTGGATGATACCACATTCCTACTTGCTATAAAGAGAATGTTTCCAGAGGCTCAAAGGTTTAATATGTTTTCATACCAACCTTAAATTTTGCTGGTTCCTCCAATTCAACAAACAAAACAGCAGCAACCTGTTCAGGCAGGACGCCCTTGAGCCCCTTATTTTAATCTGCTTTTTTAGACAACTACCAACATCCTGTGTCCTTCCTTCCTGTAATTTCTCTTTACCTTGTCATACCCTCCCATTCTGATCTCTTTTCCCTCATCTGATCTCTATCTAATCTCTGCTCTAAGAGCCTTATTCCTATCCCAACCTGTGTTGTTCCTCTTGAAACGTGGATTCCCCTGCTAATTCCATTCTTAGCCTCTTCCATTGCATTCACTAGAGCTTTCCATAATTAAAACACTCACCCAAAGGATGATAAAGAAGGAAGTGTACTGGGCTTAGAAACCTATACTAATCTCATTTCATCACTCACTGTACTCAAAGAAGTCACTTCAATCTCTTACAGTTCAAACTCCTCATGTGATCAACCACTTGACCAAAACATTAATGGCAGCATGAAGTACTAGGGGGTGTTTTGAATAATTAATTGATAACATTCATTCAACACCTGGAATTCTATGTACTTTTGATTCTGTCAAGAAAAATGGAGAACACTTAGCTGGCAGAAGTGGAAAAAAATAACACAACAACAGCAACAAAACTACCCCGAGTAAAGCAGAGAAAAAGGTAAAAAATCAAGAAAAGTCATGGAAGAAGGAAGAAAGACTCTGGAAAAAGAGAAAAAACTTCCTAGAACAAGGTAAAGGTATTAGCCAGAAGGAAAACACAGTCTGAGGAGTCAGTAAGTAGAGAAGTCAATTAGAAATATCCTCTCAATTTGTGCTGAATTAGCACAACAGTCTATACATAGATGATCTTCACTTACAGAACAACAATTCGTCCCAAGAAGGGTACATCGCATTATACCTGAAAACATTTATCTGATTAGGTCTTGCTTATGTACAGCGAACTGACATCTGCCCTCAACACTGATGGTGAAAACAAGGTTCTCGTGACTGCTGCAATTGTCAAGTACATTAAGACAAAAGCTTGGGCTAACTGGGCTTGATAGGAAACTTCTAAATCAGCATTAAGGCATCACTAAACGGGACTCTCTGAGGCCACCTGACGTGCACCTGAATCTTGAATCCAGACCTGTCCAGGCACTTCTCAGTACAGGCTGAGGGACAAGAGAACGGACTTGGGAAGCCAAGCAGGCTGAAGGTCACATCACGGGTCAGCCACTTGGTAACTATGGAACCAAGTGTCAATTAATCCACCTCCTGGAACCACACTCCTCTAATGAATAAAAACGGCCGAACAGCACAGCTACTTTGCAAATCTACTGTGCCGACGACCTGGGATAACCAATGGTAGGCACATAGTATAGGGTCTAGCCCAGAGCAGAACACTCATTAAAGCTTACTGGCTTCTCTCCGCAGTCTCTTAGTTAACATGCAATTTTAGAAATCCATAAAATCCTACCTGCTTGCAGGGTCGCATTGAGAACACTCATCCACTGTTAAAAGAAAAAAAATTCAAATACATTGTAAATACACAATAGAAAAACACAGAACTTTGAAAGCGTCAGATTCAAGTGATGTAAAAATATTTGTTTGGGAACACCCCTGAAGACTATAGTAGAGTGAATGTTACTGATACAACTGGTGGGCAATTAATACATGAAGAACTTTTACTTCCTCTGCTGTATATCTGTGTGTGTGTGTGTGTATATATTTATATTTATATATTTATATACATACACATATACACAGATATATATATATATATATATATATATATATATATACACATATATACATATGTACCTATATATGTGTGCATGTATGCATATATACTCCCCAGGGTACGTGAAATACTAGTCTAAATGGATTCACCCTTTCTCCTTATTCCCTTTCTTATTTCCTTATGTTACTCTGATTGAGGAAGAATGCCAATGTCTTGCTAAAACTTATTCCATTTGGCTGTGAGTTGCGTAAACATAAAGCAGATTTTGCTACAAAATGACTATAGGAAATTCATAACTACGATCAACCTACACAGAGGTGGGCTAGGGTTGAACTCTTTCTGTTTTTTTTATTTCCTTCTTTGCTTTCTCTGTTTTCTTGTAGCTGTGATTCACACAATTCATGGAGGGAAGAATTATGTAAGAGGAACACACCTACAACCTGCGTCTTTCGTTTGTCTATTACGGGCATCTGTCCAAACTCTGTGGGTGCTGACAGAGGTCTCATTGAGTGTGTGGCAAATGGCCTTTTATCACCAAATTTCGAATCCCCGGATATTTGACAAGTTCCATGATTGAAAGTCAAAGAAGTAGAATCCCAGCTGGAAAAATCTGAAAATAAAATTTTCGTTTATGAGGAGGTAAAAATAACACAAAGTTGACCATATTGTAAAACTTCCTTCTTCAGAGAAGCAGTCCCACGTCCTCCTTTATCCCAAACACTCTACTCCTTCAGAGCTCATTTTATTTTAGGTGTCCTATACTTGCCATTCACGTAAGTTAAGTTGAATTAACTATTGTCACTCAGCAATTTCTGTTATATAATGTGGTTCCAATTAAAGCTTTTCTTCTTATTACTTAACATGGTGCTGTGTGTGACATTTTTTGTCATTATCAAAAGTTATGTCTAACCGCTTATCTTAATTTTAAATATGTGTGACAAACATGGATTTAAAAAACTTTCATTGAATGGTACAATTCCAAATAAGAAACTACTTATTACAAGAAAATGGTCTTTTCTAAATACCCCAATATCTTCAGAATTCATTTTTAAGCCTTAGATAAACAGATATTCACATGACAAATTACAGTCCTGGGCGACCTTATTGTTTACAAAGAAAAATGGGATCAAACGAGGTCCCCATGAGCTCCAAAGAGTACAGGGTACCATGAGACAGAAAATGAATATATAACAAAACTATTTTCCTTTTGTTTTTTAAACAATATTCTCAGCTTATAACTTTTTAAGACAAGTGAAAGAAAAACACAATTGTAGAAGTGAAGCTTTAAATCCTCTTTTATCACTTCACATCCAGGAAGCCCGTAAATCATTTAAAACGGTGGTTTCCAATGTCATGCGAGAATCCGTGAAGTCCCAAGGTCTGTCAGTCGAGGGGCCCGAAAAGGTCAAAGCTATTTTCACAGAAAGACTGAATGTCATTTGCCATTTTCACTCTCATTCTCTTCTAAGTGTACAGTAGAGCTTTCCACAGCCGTGATATCACAGCTCTGATGGTGACATCATAGCTCTATGGTTACTGGGTCGTAGCTCCAATGGCTCACGGAATGCATGACTGTGTGTGCTCCTATTTTAAATTGTTCAGTTTTTATTTCCAATATTGTAACTATCTATGGAGACTACCGACTTAAAAATATTCTTTGGAATTCTCAATAATTTTTAATAGCATAAAAGCATCCCAAGGCACAAAAGCTTCAGAATTGTTATTTTCAAAGATTGTGTCTACCAAATATTCATTACCATTAATTACCTCTCCCATTTTTAATAATCGAAGACACCATAGGCGCACGTACACACATAGCCAGTGTCTGCTCAGCAGAACATCTGGTTTTAAGACCATCAGTGTTACAACACTAAGAGGAAGTAAAGTTAAAAAGAATTGTCATGGTAGCAACTGGAGATTACTTGGGTAAATGTTAAAATTCAAATGACCATTTGAAAACGCTGGAAAAATCTTCCAGTGTGATCATTGGTAACCCGTATTAAGTACAGGGATTCCAAACTGGGACATTTAGGGTATCGAACAAACGGAGAACTATCTTAGTGAAGTCACCGTTTTAAAATCTCATTTTCTTATTCCTGTGAATACCTTTTCATCAAACACCGATACTAACAATGACATCACGTTATTTATGTCAAATCCTTCCATTAAATTTGTAACAAAAAAAAGGAATGAGGAAGAGAAGACTGCAAGCATGTCACATGTCCTTGCGTACTCCTTCCCAAAATTAAATTGGTATTACAAAGTGTACCTGGTCTGAAGGGTTGCACATCGTCCATTCCTATAGGTTTGTACGGAACAGGATCTTCCACTTCAATGCTCGGCTGAAGGGGTTAGGAAACAACATGATTAGTAACTAATGGACACTTCATGCAATCTCTAGTTAACAATTCAGGATAACAATATTAATGTTATAATCTCCAAGAAAAGGACTTTTTGAAAAATATGTATTTAAGCAAATATTAGTTTGGTACAAGTGATAGTGCAGTTTGTGCAATTTTTTTTAAACGTTGTAAACCGCAATTACTCTTGCACCGAACTAATACCTTGAAAAGTGTATTTCCTATAACTTGAAATATTTCTAATGATACATTCTTTTTGTTTGTTTGTTTTTTTAGTGTTAAAACAAGATACTTGCTTGACATGGTAAGAAACCTTGGTGTATGTCCTGTTGAGTGTAAACAGAACATTTTAGAACCTACTTCATCTAGGTCAACAAGAGCTTGGAAAAACCAAACTCTTATTTGATAAAAATTTTGATAGGAAAAATGATTAAATAGAATGACAAAGTTGTAAGAAAAGCTTTTTGTTAAATTATATTTAAATAAACAATAGGAAAAACATTATATATAGTTATGCAACTTTTCAAAAAAGTTTAATAAATTCTAATCAGGAAAAGATAAGAACATTTATTTACTAACCATCTCAAATATACTGGGCATCTGCCATGCACAGTTTATTTCTTTTCCACACAAACAACAAATATAAAAATGGTTTGATGCTGGTTAGCCCTCTTCCTGCTTCCTGACCATTCCAAGACACTAGAATAAAATGATGAACCCACACGATCCATTGCTGTCCCTGCCCAGCAGGTTTCGCTCCTAGACCTTCAAATGACTGGCTCCTTCTCATGCTTCACGTGGCAGTATCCCACACAGACATTTACTTCAGGTCAAAACACTGAGCTCACACCAACAGAGCCTCAAGTACCGAAACACTACACATCAACAGGGTATCGCCTATCACAGTCTCCTGAAGTTTAGCATCCCCCAGATTAGAAATCCACATGCCCCTTCTAACTTTTCCACTCTATTCTTGACACTACTGCCATTTGATTGTCCTTCAGGTTTACAAAAAGTGTCCCCACCATTTGGTAAGTCACTACCGCCCACTGTGATCATTGATTTTACATTTCTATAGCTCCCTTTACACTTCGCAAAGTGTTTTCACATTTGTTACCACATTAGTTCATTTCACACCCTGAAAGGTAGGCATAAGTACCTTTATGATGAATGAGGTCACTGACATCCAACAGATTAAAAAGAAGTTTCCCCCAGATCCCACAGCTAGTAAGTGACCTATCCAGGGTTCTAGTGTGTTCTTATCTTCAAACACAGTGTCTACACCAGTAGGCAGCAGTTGCCTATATCAGAAGATCACACTCCTCCTCTCTCTTTTCACAGCTGTCATCTCACATTGGCTCATCATTACTTTGTACTTCTATTACTACAAGCATGGTTGCCATCAAGATACTCAATGCATGCTATTTTAACTGAACAGGGCAGTTGTTGTGTATTAAAGCAGCACTCGGCCGATTGTTGTTAGTATGATCCTACATAGTATTACTATTAACAATGCTCTTCCTTCCCTGGAAAAGTTCCTTGCAGATCTATTGCAGAATACAAATACAATAATACTTGCATATAGCAGGCATTATCTTTTCAAGTTCCAAGGTATAAAAAACCCTAAATTCCAAATTCTTTCTTTCTGAATCTCATTAGGACATTTACACAACCATAAAAACCACAGAATCATGCATTTGGACATACTTCAAGCTGGAATAATGCTTTAGCTTTTAGGTGAACTTAACTTCAGAACCCAACTGATTCCTTATGACTTGGAAGCCTTCTTGTTTTATACTATTCTACACCGACCGCCTTAAGTGAACCTTGCAAGTTAGCAGAATTGTACTACGCTGTCTCATTATATTAAGCACATATGTATTTTATTAATTATAGGCTAAACCATAAGAAAATAATTTAGGTGGGGAAATGCAGAGGTGAGAAAGTATAGTCAAAGCATACCTTTTACGTTTTAACATCACTGAATGGTGATATTTAAAATAATAATGATAAAAAATGACAGTACCTCAGAATCCCAACATGATTTCACAGCTCCTTTTCCGAATCTTAATGCTGATATTTTAACTATAAAATGTAGTCACAGAACATTAATATGAACATATATCACTACGAATTTTAAATACACATTCAAAAATATTTCCATAAAAGTAATAGCAGAAAAGAATTTCGGGGGGCTGAAGCATTTGCAAGAAGAAGCAGTTGTTAGTAGTGGGGATACTTTTGCAAAAAAGATAGGAAGAAATGCTTATAAGAAATGAAAATCACAGTTGGATCTACACGTGTTAGATTTGTGTATAGCAGCACTTAAGCTAGAAAGAATTCATAGATAGTCACTAAATTATCACTTGTATTATTTTGGTATGCTCCATCAACACAAGTCAAGATATCAGTTTTTGTTTGCTCTTGTGGAGCACTTTCAATAATATCCACACCATTTTCTCTTTTTCCAGTTGCCGGCTTGGTTGCTTCTTTCTATTAAAAAAAAGAAAAGAAAAACCCAACTTCAGCAAACATCATATTCATTTACTCGTTCACTCGCTCACTCAGTCCTTCTGTCAGTAAGACAACAAACCGCTATCGTAGCCATCGAATCATAGGCATAGACCCAGGGGAAGCTGGAAATAGAAATGAAAGATTTTGTCCTATATTCTAGTAGGGGTCGATATATTACAATTCGTGAAAACAATCAGAAAGGAAAGTACCACTCTCCAGTTCTACACCTCAGATGAAGAAAGTAGAGTACGGGCACAAAAGAAACAACAATCAGTTGTACCAGATGCTGCAAAAATAGGGCTGCATCTTGAAAGACATACGAGGTACTGAGGGAAACCATGAAGGAGAGTCCAGAAAGGGCAGCGGGCGCAAAAGCCTGCGTATAAAATAACATATTGTAGGTGAGGGCAGAAGAAGAATGGGGTTAGCCTGGAACTCTGAGAAAGGGATGGAGAGACAACTGCAGAATCAGAACCAAATCAAAGAAGGCGCATGTCATGCTAGCAGATGAATTCTACACTCACGTAATGGGGAGTCACTCAGGAAGCAGAGGTGTTGCATCATCACAATTCTAGTTTACAACAGCCACTCGGGCTGCAATTTATGATATTGAGGACTTCCGTTTCTTTCTAGGATCCTATCCATCAGCCTGTCTTGCTTCACAACATAGCGCCTCGCAGGTGCCTACAAACTCACAAACGCAGCTATCCATAGCAGGTCACTTTGTAGCTTCCCCTAGGTGGCTCCCGGTTGGGCACAAGCAGCAGCTGACCTGGGCCTGCCCCACAGCCCCTCCCAAGAGGCCCCAAATCCAACACACCTTGGACCAGCTTCAAGTGACACCAGAACATCACCAAATTAGCTTCACAAATGACACGCCCAAGCCATGGACTGAGCAGACACCGGAGCCCTGCTACAGCCGATCTCACTCTGTGGGGTCAGCCCACACACAAAGGTTCATCTACTGTAGTCACAGCCAGTCGTCCTGAGGGTCAATTCCACACCCAGATGTGCCAACAGCAATAAGGCTCAAGTACAACAGGAGGGCACACACCACCCACACGAGCTTCTGGAGCACCCGGCTCAGGTGACCGGGGAGACTGTACCACTGGGCCCCATGCGACACCTGGTATGTAAGGCAATACTGTCAAGATGAGGAGAATTAGCAATCTACAGAATACAGAGAAACAACAATAAAGATGCAGTGAAAAAAGAAGACAGAAAGAAACATTTCTCTAACGAAAGACCAGGAAAAAACTCTAGAGAAAGAACTAAACACAAGAACTAATGGACACAAGCTATCTACCAGACACAGAGTTCAAAATACTACTTCTAAGGACGCTCAGTGAACTTTGGGGAAAAATAGATAAACGTTGTAACACTTCAACCGAGACAGCAAACATAAAAAATGGACATGGAAATCATTAACAAAACTCAACTATGAAAAATACAACATCTGAAAAGAGTAATTAATAGATGGAATCGGCACCAGATTTGGTTGAGGCAGACGTTCAAATCAGTGATTTGGAAGACAAGATAGCAGAAAACACACAATCAGAACAGAAGAAAAAGATATGAAAAATGATTATGAGTAAAAAAAAAAGAGATAGAGAATACTTTAAGGGACTTCTGGGACAAGATAAAGTGTAACAGAACTCGTAGGGCTATCAAAAGGAGAAGAGAGAGACAGAAAGGAATTGAAAACCTATTTGAATAAATAATGACGGAAATCTTCCCTAACGTGTTGAAGGAAACACAAGTGTAGGAAACACAGAGAGTTCCAAACAAAATAAAGCCAAACAGGCCCACACCAAGACATACCAGAATTAAAACGCCAAAAGGTAAAGACACAGAGAGAATATTAAAACCAGCAAGAGAAAAGCAGTTAGTTATATACAAGGGAGCTCGCATAAGACTGTCAGGTGATCTCTCAAAAGTAAATCTGAAGGCCAGAGGAATGGGCAAGAAATATAGAAATGTGATGAAACGCAATAATTTACAACCAAGAGCACTGTATCCGGCAAGGCTCTCATTTAGAATCAAACGAGAGGTAAAGAGCTTGCCAGAGAAAAAGGAGGTGATGCAGTTCAGCCCCAGGAAACCACTATTACAAGAAATGTAAAACCACGACTAGAAAAAAAAGGAGGAGGAGAAGTAGGAGGAGGAGGAGGAAGAGAAGGAGGAGAAGACGGAAAAAGAGCAGGAGGAAGAGCAGGAGGAGGAGAAGAAAAGTGAATAATAAAATGCCAATAACTATGTACCTACAAATAATTACTTTAAATGTAAATAGATTAAATGCTCCAGAAAAGACATAAGGTAGCTGAATGGTTAAGAATGCAAGACCCATATACACGACAATCAAACTACAAAATTTCTGCACAGCAAAGGAAACCAACAACAACATGAAGTCACGAGCGGGTGAATGGAGAAGATATTTGCCAATGATATATTTGATAAAGGGTTGACATCCAAAACATATAAGGAACTCATAAACCTTAACACCAAAAGACAAACAATGCGATTACAAAATGAGAAGAGTACCTGAATAGACTTTTCTCCAAAGAGGTCACACAGATAGCCAAGAAACATACGAAAACATGCTCCGTGTCACTAATCATCAGAGCAATGCAAATTAAAAACACAATGAGCTACCACCTCACAACTGTCAGAATGGCCATCATCCATGAATCAACAAGCAACAAGTGTTGTTGAGGATGTGAAGAAAAGAGTCCTTGTGCACTGTTGGTGAGACTGCAAATCCAAGCAGACAATGGAAAACAATATGGAAGTTCCTCAAAAATTTAGAAATAGAAGTACCATGTGGCACAGCAGTCCCTCTTCTGGGTTTTCCTCCACAGAAACACAAAACACTAATTTGAAAAGCAATATGCATTTCTATGGTTGTTGCCGCATTATTTTCAATAGTCCAGATAAGAAAGTAACCAAAGGATCCATCATCTTGGATAAAGAAGAAGTGGGACATATATATAACAAAATACTACTTGTCTGTAATAAACAATAAGTACTTATCGTTTGTGACATGTGTGGGCCTAGAGGGTATTATTCTAAGTGATAAAAGTCAGATAGAGAAAGACAAATACCACCTGATTTCACGTATTGGTGATATGCAAAAAATAAAAAATAAATGAACATAGAAAAGAGAAACAAACTTATAGATGCAGAGAACTAACTGATCGTTGCCCGGTTCGAGAATTGTTGGGGGAATGCTTGAAATGGAAAAAGGATTAAGAAGTACAAAGTGGCAGTTATAAAATAGTCATGAAGATGTCAAGCACAGCACAGAGAATACAGTAAATAACATTGTAATAACTAAGTACGGTGTCAGGGATACCACACTAATCGGGGTACCAGTTTACACATTATATAAATGCCTACCCACTATGCTGTATACTTGAGGCTGACATCATGGAATGTCAACTATAACAGAAATGAAAAATTTTACATTTAAGAAGCGAAACTAAAAACCTTCTGAAATTTGACATTTTAGTATATGGTTTAAGAACCTCTGCTTCTAAAATTAGTTATTATTTTAAGCAAAACATGTACTCTTCAATTAGATGAAGACAGTTAAATATATTCATAATGTAATGATTGAGGACATAGTGGAATCCCTTTGTAATATGGGTTTTGAGATAGAGAACTTGAGTTCTAAATTTTCAAAGTTTCTATTATTTTAGTCTAAATGATGAACCCAGAATACCTGAAACTAATATAAAATAATATTGAATGTCAACTGAATATAACTTAAAAAAAGAAAAAAAAACATAGAGAAAACACTCACGCCTACCAACTATGTGATACCAAAATACAAAGTGTAATAAAATAAAAACTATATATTACATGCTACATAGTTTTAAAAACTGAAATGTATCAGGAAGATTTCATGACTATTACAATAAGTAAATGAATCCATTACAGATTTCACGTAGGCACGAGTATTATAAAAGACCCACTGATGTAATGTAAAAGTCACATTAAGATTCCTTACCCTTAACCAAATTGCATAGCTCCATCACTGTGGGAAACCTCCCAATAAAATTTAACTATCACTATGTATTTCCCAGCCCCTTCTTTTTTTCAGTCACCATGTTCAATACTTCCTAAAGTTAAGGGGAAAAAAGAAAGAGTGATGTCGTGAAAATGGCAGTGTGAGGTGTGCCTCTTGAAATCTTCCCTGGAATTTACAACAAGTTGAACAACTATCACTCCACAAAGGACTCCCTGCGCAGCAGACCGGCTAGACTAAGGGGCGTACTACTGCAATAGCCTACAGGTGGACAAATTGCTCGAGCGGTGGAGGAGAGAAGGGAGAAGTGCGGAGACGGGGCCATGCAGGCTCAGGACCCAGACCTAGCTTAGTGCTCCGAGCTCCCTGAGTCCCGGAACTAGTACAGCTACAGAAGAGGAAAGAACTCGTGCTACTAGGGCTCCGCTTATGGCCCACAGGGCTGAGAGGACAGCATATAACACAGCTGAACCCAACGTTAATGGCAGAGACCTCAGAGCAAAGACTGAGGGAAGAAGGATGAAAACAGTGGTAAGCCCTCACTGCAGAGTAAAGAATGGAAGACTCAGACACTGAGACTAGCTGCCCCCTCCCAACCCTCCCAGAGCTCGACCCGCCCCCACCTGCCCAGTGCTAGAAGCAGAACAGTAGCAGTGTCAGATCAAAAGAACAGAATATTTGCAGTTCTGAGAACTGTGGTCTGCAGTCAAGGACTCACAGCCCAAGTACTTCCAGCAAAGAGGAGGGAGCTGTGGAAGCAGGACCCGCTGAGGTGGTTGTCACCACCATTGCTCTGGGCCATCTCTCACAACCCACCGGTGCCACCCCTGTCCCCACCTATCTGGGTGGACCCCTGCAGGAATAAACAGAACTGCTGAAATGCAGGGGCTCTGAATCTGGTGCAGGAAGAGCTTTGGAACTTCAGAAGTTCTCCGCATTTCCCCACGGAGGCAGGGCCTTGTGACCCCAGCGAACTGTTCACAGAGGAGACGCCCGCCTTCCAGGGAATCCCACCACTGTGTGAGAAGCCGGAATAGCGCACAGAAAACATAACACTACAGTGTGAGACAGAACAAACGGCTGCAGTCGCACAGAAAATAAAACATTATCCCAAAACCTACTGGAAAGCAAAAGAAAGACCTCTTTCTATCAACCTGTTGCACAACCCACTCCTATAGATGTCTAGGAAGAGAAATAATAAATCATCAATTGCCATGAATAGCCATGGCAACAACACAGCTCAGAAAGAAATTGAAAAGTCTCCAGAAAATAAACTTAAAGATATGGAAATATGTGACTTAAATGACAGAGAATTCAAGATTACAGTTCTGAAAAAACTCAATGAGATGCAAGAAAACACAGACAGGCAGTTTAATGAATTCAGAAACATAATCAAGAACAAAATGAGTATTTTACAAAAGAGACTGAAATTTTAAAAAAGAACCAAATAGAATTTCTGGAGATTAAGAAATCAAAAGAAATGACAAATGAAACAGCCAGTTTAGGTCGTAGAGTTGACCAGATGGAGGAAAGAATCGGTGACATCGAAGCTAGAAATCTGGAAATCACAGGGATGGAAGAAGAAAGAGACTTGAGACTTAAAAGAAATGAAAGAACTCTACAAGAACTTTCTGACTCCATCAGAAAGAGCAATATAAGAATAATGGGCATACCAGAAGGGGAAGAAAGAGAGAAGGGAACAGAGAATATATGCAAACAAGTAGTCGATAAGAACTTCCCAAACTTATGGAAAGAACTGGATCCTTAAATCCAACAAACAAATGGAACACCTAATTATCTCAACCCCAACAGGCCTTCTCCAAGGCACATTATATTGAAGCTGTCAAAAATCAATGACAAAGAAAGAATCCTCAAGGCAGCCAGGGAAAAGAAGATGGTAACCTACAAAGGAAAGCCCATTAGATTGTCATCAGATTTCTTTAGCAGAAACTCTACGAGGCAGGAGGGAGTGGAACCAAATATTCAAACTATTGAAAGAGAGAAATGATGAGCCAAGAATAATGTATCCAGCAAAAACATCTTTTAGATATGAAGGAGAAATAAAGACCTTTCCAGACATACAGAAGCTGAGAGAATTTTCTAATACACGACCTACACTACAAGAAATGCTGAAGGAGGCTATTCGACCACCATCAACAGGGACAATTTGTGGCAACCAAAACATAAAAGTGGGGAGAGTAAAAGTCTGAACCGGAAAATGGGAATGGAGAAAGTAAGCATGCTGAAGAAAATGGAATACTCTAAATATCAAACTTTCTTTTACATAAACTTAATGGTAACCACTCAAAAAAAATCCAGAACTGAAATACATAATGTAATAAAAGAAGAAACAGAGGGAAAAATCATAGAATACCACCACATAGAAATAAGAGACAACAACGAAAAGGCAAAGAAACAATGGAGACACAGTCTTACCAGAAAAGAAAAGATAGAATGATAGGAAATCCTCACATATCAATAATCACCCCAAATGTAAATGGATTGAACTCACCAATAGAAAGGCACAGAGTAGCTGATTGGATCAAAAAACTAAACCCAACCATATGCTGCCTCCAAGAGGCACATCTCAGCTACAAGGACAAACATAGACTCAACGTGAAAGGATGGAAATTGACACTCCAAGCAAATGGTATCCAGAGAAAGTCAGGTGTAACCATACTGATTGATATCAGATGAAACAGACTTCAGGATAAAAAAGGTAACAAGAGACAAAGATGGACATTTCATAGTGATGAAGGGGACTATACAACAAGAAGACATAACAGTCATCAATATTTCTGCCCCCAATCAGGGAGCACCAAGATATACCAAGAAACTACTAACAGAACTAAAGGGAGAAATTGACCAAAACACAATTATACTAGGGGACTTAAATACATCATTGACAGCTATGGATAGATCATTCAAACAAAATAAATAAATAAATAGCAGCCCTAAATGACACATTAGATGAACTAGACATAATTGACATTTATAGAGCACTTCATCCTAAAACATCAGACTAAACATTCTTTTCGAGTGTACATGGAACATTTTCAAAGATAAATCATCTATTGGGACATAAAACTAGCCTCAGCAAATTTAAGAAGACTGAAATCATACCAAACATATTCTCTGATCACAAGGCTTTGAAATTGGATATCAACTGCAAAAAGAAAGCAGGAAAAACCACTAATACATAGAGATTAAACAACATACTTTTAAAGAACGACCTGGTCAAAGAAGAAATAAGAGGATAGATCAAAAGATACACAGAAGAGTGACATCATAGGAATGGCAGCAGCGAAGAGTGACATCATAGGAATGGCAGCAGCGAAGAGTGACATCATAGGAATGGCAGCACTCTTCTATGTATCTTTTGATCTATCCTCTTATTTCTTCTTTGACCAGGTCAATGGACTCTGCTCATCACACAGAAAAGGTAAGAGACTCGTTCGAGGATTACTTGAAGCTGGGCAAATTGGGCGAGCAGGGGAAGACAGAAGGGGGCGGAGTGGCGACCTCAGCCCGCATCTGCGGCTGTGGAGACACAGAGGATCCCAGGACAGAACAGAGACCACAAGAGCCAAGACATAGGCTCTTTCCCTGCATCCCACAGCTGATCTCTCCTGCCAAGAGAGCAGCATATCCAGCATTTGAGGCAGTCACCTCAGCTGAGACCTCCAGCTGGGCCCTAGGTCGGACAAAGGACATGATCAACACACCTGGGCCCCTCCGCCCACTCTCCCAATCCTACCCCTGCCTTTCCAGAGACTCACGCTGGCCCCTGAGCTGAAGAGCAGTGTCAGTTTACAGAGGAGTCAGAGCACTCAGGATCTGGGAGGACCCGGTTTGCAGCTCTGACTCAGGGAAGAGGCTGGGAAGAGTGTGACGCTACTGGGTTGGGAGAGAGAAGACTCCTCCATCTCCAGCTCTCACCTTTTCTGGCCTGCCTAGGGCAGGGCAATTACAACTGCGGAGGCACTCCCAGGGATCAGCAGTAGGCGGCAGACGCAGCTCTGGGCTTTCATCAACTCAGAAATCTCCTGCCCTCCACACACACATAGGGAAGAAGTACCCTAAGACTCAGGAGACCTGGGCACAGGGCTGGCTGTGTTACTCTCAGTGCGCATATGTGCAGGCAAGAGAGGAAAATGCACTGACTTTGTAAAAACTGACATCCAGAATTTATGGCACCACACATCTAAAACTGCCGTCCCAGGGTCACTCTGGGCACCAGGTGAGCGTCTCTGCCTGCCCAAGACGCAGAGGACTCTTTGGTACAGGAGAGGACAACCTGGAGATTACTTGGTAGGCTTAAGCAAAGACTGACGCTGCTTTTTTTGTTTTGTTTTGTTTGTGTATTTTTGATATTTTTGCCGGTGTTGAGTGTGGGTTATCAGTTGTTTTTACATGGGTGTATTTGTTTTTTCTTTGCTGTTGGTGTTGCTGTTGTGCTGGGTGATTTGCTTTGTTCTGAAATTGCTCTATACCAGGGCCCAGCTCAAGAGGCACAAGATTCAAAACACCCTGAGGCCGACTCCAGACCAAGTTAGAGTATTATCGGGTTTGACCTACAAGTGACACACCCAGAAGGAATTCTCTACAGGCACAAGAGCCCATAGGGGCCAAGCCTCATGTGAGCAGTCAACCCTCACTCAGCAGAACTACCACTGTGGGCAGAGCCAAGATTCACAACTAGGCAGCCTAGGAGTCAATCCCACCTACTGACCAGCCAAAAGCAATTAAAGATCAACTTTAACAGGACAATATACACAAAACGAGAGTCACCTTTGGTGCACACGCAGAGGAGAAGAAGGAAGTCATGCAAGTCAAATATAAAGGACGCATACTACGTAAGATAACCAATAAAAACAAAGACCCATAAGGGACCTACCTAATACATCAAAGCAAACACAGAGAGTCAGCCAGAATGGGGAAACAAAGAAACATGTCCCAAATAAAAGAACAGAAGAAACCTCCAGAATTGGAACCAAATGAAATACAGGTAACCAACCTGTCAGAGACAGAGTTCAGAACACTGATGATAAGAATACTGAAGGGGTTTAGTGACGACATAAAGAAGGATGGAGAAATCATAATGAACAACCAGTTAGAACTAAGGAATACAATAACTGAAATAAAGAACCCATTTGAAGGAATTACAGCAGGCTAGATGAAGCAGAGGATCGAATCAGCGACATGAAGACAAGTCAGCAGAGATCACCCACATGGAACAACAAAAAGAAAAAAGAGTAAAAAACAACGAAAATGGCTTAAGAGTCCTCTGGGATAACATCAAGCGCAACAACATGCGCATCACAGGAATACCAGAAGGTGAAGAAAGGAAGCAAGGGATCGAGAACATATTTGAAGTTATAATGTCTGAAAACTTCCCTAACCTGGTGAAGGAAACCGACGTATAACTCCAGGAAGTGCAGAGAGTTCCAACCAGGATAAACCCAAACAAGCCCACACCAAGACACATTACAGTTAACACGGTAAAGATTAAAGACAAAGACAGAATCCTAAAAGCAGCAAGAGAAAGATAGCAAGTTAAATACAAGGGAACTCCTGTAAGACTATCAAATGACTTTTCTACAGAAACATTGCAGGCCAGGAGGGAGGGGCAGGAGGTACTCACAATGATGAAAAACAAGGGCCTACAACCTAGATTGCTTTATCCAGCAAGGCTATCATTTAAAATTGAAGGAGAGATAAAGAGCTTCCCAGAAAAGAATAAGCTAAAGGAATTTATTACCACTAAGGCAGCATCGCAGGAAATATTAAAAGGGCTTCTGTAAACAGAAGAAAGATGAAAACAATCTAACGACAAATTTAAAAATGGCAATAACTATGTACCTATCAATAATCACTTTAAATGCAAACGGATTATATGCTCCAATCAAGAGACATAGGGTGGCTGAGTGGATAAGAAAGCAAGACCCTTGTATATGCTGTATACAAGAGACTCACCTCAGATCAAAAGACACACACAGGCTGAAAGTGACGGCTTGGAGTAAGATATTTCATGCAAACAGAAATGAGAAAAAAGCTGGAGTTGCAATACTTATATCTGACAAAATAGACTTTAAACTGAAGAATATATTAAAAGACAAAGATGGGCACTATACATAATAAAGGAATTGGTCCGACAAGAGTACATAACCCTAGTAAACATCTATGCACCCAACATAGGAGCACCTAAATATATAAAACAGATATTTACTGACATAGTGACAGAACTCAACAGTAATATTATCATAGTAGGGGACTTCAACACACCTCTGACAAGGGACAGGTATTCCAGACAGAAAATCAATATGGAAACAATGGCCTTAAATGACACATTGGACCATTTGTATTTAATCAACATTTTCAGAGAATTTCACCCCAAAGCTGCAGAATACACGTTCTTCTCAAGCACACACGGGACATTTTCCAAGGTACACCACGTGTTAGGCCAGAAAACAAGTCTTGATTAATGTAAGAAAATTGAAATCATACCAATTGTCTTCTCTGACCACAGCGCTATAAAATCAGAAATCAACTACAGGAAAAAAACTGGAAGACAGACAAATTCATGGAGCCTGAATAACATGTTACTAAATAACGAATGGATCAACAATGAGATCAAGGAAGAAATCAAAACATGTCTCGAGACAAATGAAAATCAAACCATGACAAACCAAATCTATGGGATGCAGCGAAAACAGTCCTAGGAGGGAAATTCACAGCATTGCAGGCCTACCTAAAGAAACAAAAAAATCACTAATCAACAGTTTATTTTCACACTTAAGGGATCAGGACAAAGAACAGCAAAATAACCGCAAAGGGAGTACAAAGAGGGACATAATAAAGGTCAGAGCGGAAATAAATGAAATAGAAACCAGAAAAACAATAAAAAACATCAATGAATCCAAGAGTTGTTTTTTAGACAAAATAAACAAAGTCAACAAACCTTTAGCCAGACTTATCAAAAAGAGAGAGAGAGAGGACCCAAATTAATAAAATCAGAAATGAAAGAGGAGAAGTGACAACAGACACCACAGAAATACAAAAATATTTAAGAAATTACTATCAGCATCTATATGCCAACAAATTAGACAATCTGGAAGAAATGGAAAATTTTCTAGAAGCATACATCCTTCCAAGGCTAACTCAAGAAGAAACGGAAAACCTGAATAGACTGATTACCACCAGGGAAGTTGAATCAGTAATCAACAAGTTCCCAACAAACAAAAGTGCTGGACCAGATGGCTTTACAGGTGAATTTTACAAAACATTCAAAAAAGAATTATCACCTATTCTCCTCAAGCTATTCCAAAAAATTCAGAAGGAGGGAAGGCTCCCAAAACCTTTTTACGAGGCCACTATCACTCTGATCCCCAAATCAGACAAAGACACTACAAAAAACACACAAACAAACAAAAAACTATAGGCCTGTATCTCTAAAGAACATAGATGCAAAAACCCTCAACAAAATATTACTGAACACAATTATGCAATACATTAAAAAAATCATACACTATGATCAAGGGGGATTCATTCCTGGTATGCAAGGGTGGTTCAACATCCGCAAATCAATTAACGTGATACACCACATTAACAAAATAAAAAATAAAAATCATATGATCATATCAATTAGATGCAGAAAAAGCATTGGACAAAATCCAGCAGCCATTTATGATAAAAACTCTTAAGAAAATGGGAATAGAGAGACCATATCTCAACATAATAGAGACCATATATGATAAACCCACAGCTAACATCACACTCAATGGGGAAAAGCTAAAATAGTCCCCTTAAGATCAGGAACAAGGCAAGGTTTCCCACTTTCTCCACTTCTATTCAACATAGTGCTGGAACTTCTAGCCACAGCAATCAGACGAGAAAAATAAATAAAAGGCATCCAAATTGGTAAGGAGGAAGTAAAATTGTTATTATATGCAGATGACATGATACTATATAGAGAGAACCCTAAAGACTCCACCAAAAAACCATTAGAACTGATAAATGTATTTAGTAAAGTAGCAGGATACAAAATTAATATTCAGAAATCAGTTGCATGTGTATATACCAATAATAAAGTATCAGGAGAAATTAAGAAAAGAATCCCATTTACAATTGCTTCAAAGACTATAAAATACCTGGGAATAAATTTAATGAAAGAAGTAAAACATCTATACTCAGAAAATTATAAGACACTGAAGAAAGAAATTAAAGAGGATACAAATAGATGGAAGCACATAATATGCTCATGGATAAGAAGAATTAATAGAGTGAAAATGTCCATACTGCCTAAGGCAACATACGAATTCAACGCAATTTCTATCATATTACCAAGGATGGTTTTCACAAGAATAGAACGTATAATCCTGAAATTTATATGGAACCATAAAAGATCCTGGTTGGCCTCGGCAATCTTGAGAAATAGGAATAAAGTGGGAGGTATAACGATACCTGACATCAAATTATACTACAAGGCTACAGTAATCAAAACACCACGATACTGGTATAAAAACAGATACATTGATCAATGGAACACAATAGAGAGCCCAGCAATAAATCCATGCCTATATTGTCATTCAATCTATGACAATGGAAGCAAGAATTTATGGTGGGGTAAAGACAGTCTATTCAACAAATGGTGTTGGCGAAACCTGGACAGACACATGCAAAAGAATGAAGCTGGACCACTTCCTTACACGATATACAAGAATAAATTCAAAATGCATTAAAGACATAAGTGTAAGATCTGAAACCATAAAATTTCTAGAAGAAAATATAGGAAGAAACTTTATAGACATTACCTGGAGTAAGATTTTTACTGATACATCCTCTCAGCCAAGAGAAGTAAGAGAAAAAATAATCATGTGGGATCACATCAAACTAAAAAGTTTTTTCACAGCAAAGGAAACCATCAATAAAACAAAAAGGGATCCTACTGTATGGGAAAAGATATTTGCCAATGATATATCTGATAAGGGATTAATATCACAAATCTATAAAAAACTTACTCAACTCAACTCCAAAAAAACAAACAACCCAATTAAAAAATGGGCAGAGGACTTGAGGAGACATTTTTCTAAAAAGGACATACAGAAGGCAAGAAGACATATGAAGAAATGCTCAACCTCACTAACCATCAGAGAAATGCAAATAAAAACCACAATGAGATACCACCTCACCCCAGTCAAAATGGCTATCATCAATAAATCAACAAACAACAAATGCGGGCGGGGATGTGGAGAAAAGGGAACGCTAGTGCACTGTTGGTGGGATTGCAGATTAGTGCAGCCACTATGGAAAACAGTATGGAGGTATCTCAGGAATCTGAAGATAGAACTACCCTATGATCCAGTAATCCCACTCCTAGGCATCTACCCGGAGAAATCCAAAGCTCCAATTCAAAAATCTGTATGCACTCCTATGTTTATTGCAGCACTTTACACAATAGCCAAGATACAGAAACAACCGAAATGCCCATCGGTCGATGACTGGATTAAGAAGCTGTGGTACATTTATACAATGGAGTACTACGCAGCCATAAAGAAAAAAGAAATCTTATCATTTGCAACAACATGGATGGATCTAGAGAACATTATGTTAAGTGAAATAAGTCAGAAAGAGAAAGACAAGTACCATATGATCTCACTTATATGCGGAATCTAAAGAAAAGAATATGTGTATGAACTAATCAGAAACAGTTTTGGGGACACAAAAAACCGAGAGTTGTTAGATGGGCAGGGGGGAGGGGGTTGGGGATGGGGGGAAGGGTGAAGGGATTGGGGGGCGGCTGGTGACCACAGGATGGCCTCAGGGTTTTTTGAGAATTACTTTGGGGAACTTATTCAATAGTGTTTGGGGATTTTGTTGGGTGTCCGATGGACATGTGTCCTGTTTGGGAGACCACCTCAGGGATGCTGTGGATGCCTGGTCATGGCATTGTACACCAGAGACTGGACATTAATGAATGCCAACTATAATTTTATGTGTATAATGTGATGGCTCGGTGTGAGGTCGGGGTGGTGGTGCATGGGGGGAGGGGGGTTCACGGTGTGAGGGATGTAAAAATAAAATAAAATAAAATAAAACTATAAAAAAATAAAAAAAAATAAAACAAAAAGGGATCCTACTGAATGGAGAAGATATTTGCCAATGATATATCTGATAAGGGGTTAATATCCCATATTTATAAAATATCTCAGTCAACTCAACTCCAAAATAACAAACAACCCAATTAAAAAATGTGCAGAGGACATGGAGAGTAATTTTTTTAAAAAGGACATACAGATGGGAAACAGACATATGAAAAAATGCTCAACTTCACTAATCATTAGAGAAATGCAAATAAAAACCGCAATGAGATACAACCTCACCCAAGTCAAAATGGCTTTCATCAACAAATCAACAAACAACAAGTGCTGGCCTGGATGTGGAGAAAAGGGAACGCTTATGCACTGTTGGTGGGATTGCAGATTGATGCAGCCACTATGGAAAACAGTATGGAGGTATCTCAAAAATCTGAGAATGGAACTACCCTATGACCCAGCAATTCCACTCCTAGGTATCTATCAGGAGAAATCCAAAACTCTAATTCAAAAAAATTTATACACCCCTATCTTTATTGCAGCACTATACACAATAGCCAAAACATGGAAACAACCGAAATGCCCATTGGTAAACGATTGGATTAAGAAACCGTTACAGTTATACAATGGAGTATTTCACAGCCACGAAGAAGAATGAAATCTTACCATGCAACAATATGGATGGACGTAGAGAACATTATATTAAGTGAAATAAGTCAGACAGAGAAAGACAAATACCATATGATCTCATATGGGGAATCTAAAGAAAATAATAAATGAATGAACTAATCAGAAACAGTCTCAAAGACACAGAGGAAAAACTGAGGGTTGCTAGATGAGGGGGTGGGGATAAGGGGGAAAGTCACGGGATCAGAATGAACAGTTGGTAACCACAAGAGTGCCACGGGGATACGAGAGTCAATTTGGGGAATGTAATCAATAATTTCGTAAAGATTTTGTAGGGTATCCAATGGATACTTGTCTCATTAGGGAGACCACCTCAGGGATGATGTAGATGGCTGATCACTGCACTGTACACCTGAAGCTGAATAATGAATGTCAAGTACAATTTACATGTACATATAATACATATACATATTTTATATAAAAAATATATATATACATACTATATATATATATATATCTTATATAAATATATATATTACATATATATTACATATAGTTACAAGAAGCGGAGTACAGCATTAGGAATAGAGACAGTGGAAATGTAATGGCTGTGTGAGATGTCAGAGAGGCAGTGGAGGGGGGAGGGTGTTATGACTGTGTGAGGGATATAAATGATACATGTCTAGCTATTACATTGTTTTGTGCACCGGAAACGAATAAAAGAATGTGAAAAACAGAAAAAAACAGTAAACTGGAAAGGGAACAATGAAAAGCTTCAAAAAAAAATAAAAAAACAAAAACTATCTTACAGAAGAAAAAAAAGATACATAGAAACAAAGGAAAATGAAAATACATCCTACCAAAATTTTGGGGATGCAGCGAAAGCAGTTTTAAGAGGGAAATTTATATCATTACAGGCCTATCTCAAGAAATAAGAAAAATCCCAAATAGATAACCTCATCTTTACATCTTATGGAGCTAGAAAAAGAAGAACAAATGAAACTGAATGTCAGCAGCAGAAAGAAAACAATAAAAATCAGAGCAGAACTAAATGAAACAGAGAACAAAAAGAGAATAGAAAAAATTAATGTGACAAAGAGCTGGTTCTTTGAAAAGATTAATACAATTGACAAATCCTTGGTAGACTCAGTAAGATAAAAAAAGACTAATAAAATCAGAAATGAGAAGGGAAGTTATCACGGACGCCACCGAAACACAAAGCATCATCCAGGAATACTATGAGGGACTACATGCCACCAAATTCAATAACCTAGAAGAAATGGACAGGTCCTTGGAAACATATAGCCTTCCTAGGCTGAATCATAAAGAACTGGAAAATCTAAATAGATCGATCACCACTAAGGAAATTGAATCAGTCATCCAAAACCTTCCCAGAAGCAAAAGTCCAGGACCAGATGGCTTCACTAGTGAATTCCACCAAATCTACAAAGAGGATATAATACCTGTCCTACTCAAACTCTTCCAAAAAATTGAAGAAGAGACAATACTCCCTAAATCATTTTATGAGGCCAACATTACCGATACCAAAACCTGGTAAGGATAACACAAAAAAAGAAAACTACAGACTATTATCTCTGATGAATGCAGATGCAAAAATCCTAAGAAAAATGCTAACAAATCGAATGCAACAATATGCTAAAAAGATTATTCATCATGACCAAGCAGATTCATCCCAGGTGCACAAGGATGGCTCAACATTCAGAAATCCATCAATGTGATTCATCCCATAAACAAAATAAAGGACAAAAATCATATGATTATATCAATTGATGCAGAAAAAGCATTTGACAAGATACAACATCCATTTATGATTGGATCACTTAATAAAATAGGTATAGAAGTAAAATACTTGAACATAATAAAGGGCATATATGACAAACCCTCAGCTAATCTCATAATTCATGATGAAAAACTGAAGCCCTTTTCTCTACGTTCAGGAACACCGCAGGGCTGTCCCCTATCACCTCTGCTTTTAAGCATAGTGTTGGAAGTCCTCGCCAGAGCAATCAGGCAAGACAAATAAGTAAAAGGCATCCAAATTGGGAATGAAGAAATTAAATTGTCACTCTTTGCAGATGACATGATGCTATATATAGAAAACCCTAAAACTTCACCAAAAAGCCATTGAAAACGATCAACAAATACAGTAAAGTTGCCGGCTACAAAATCAATGTACAAAAGTCCATTGTATTCCTATATACTAACAATGAAATCTCAGAAAAAGAAAGCAAAAGAACAATTCCTTTTGCAATTGCAAGAAAAAGTATAAAACACCTAGGATTAAACTTAACCAAGGATGTGAAGGATTTATACGCTGAAAACTATAAGACATTTTTAAAAGAAATTGAAGAAGACACAAAGAAATGGATAGACATTCCATGCTCATGGATTGGAACAATCTACATAGTTAAAATGCCCGTATTACCAAAACAATATACAGATTTAATGCAATCTCCATCAAAATCCCAATAGCACATTTTAAAAAATAGAACAAAAAAATCATCAGATTTGTATCGAACCACAAAAGACATCAACAGCCAAAGGAATCCTAAGCAAAAAGAACAATGCTGGAGGTATCACACTCCCTGACTTTAGCTTGTACTAAAGGGCAATAATAATCAAAACAACATGGTATGGGCAGAAAAACAGACACATAGACCAATGGAATAGAATTGAGATCCCAGAAATAAACCCACATAAATATGGACAGACAATTTTTGACAAAGAAGCAAAAAGCATACAATGGAGAAAAGACAGCTCCTTCGATAAATGGTGCTGGTAGAATTGGAAAACCACATGCAAAAGAATGAAACAGGGCTGAAATCTGTCACCGTGTACCAAAATTAATTCAAAATGGATCAAAGACTTAAGCATAAAACCTGAAATAATAAACTGCATAGAAGAAAACATAGTTACTAAACTTATGGACCTTGGGTTCAAAGAGCATTTTATGAATTTTATGACTCCAAAGGCAATGGAAGTAAATGCTAAAATAAATGAATGGGACTATATGAAACTTAAAAGCTTCTGCACAGCAAAAGAAACCATCGATAAAATAAAGAGACAACCAACTGAATGGGTGAAAAAGTTTGCAAACAGTGCCTCCGATAAGGGGCTAATATCCAAAATATACAAGGAACTCATGCAACTCAACACACAAAAAAACAAACAACCCAATTGAAAAATGGGCAGAGGACCTGAAGAGACATTTCTCCAAAGAGGACTTACAAATGGCAAATAGACATATGAAAAAATGCTCCACATTACTAATCATCAGAGAAATGCAAATAAAAACCACAATGAGATATCACCTCACCCCATTCAGAATGGCTATCATCAACAAGACAAATAGTAACAAGTGTTGGAGAGGCTGTGGAGAAAAAGGAACCCTCATACACTGTTGGGGGGAATGCTGGCTGGTGCAGCCGCTATGGAAGGCAGTGTGGAGGTTCCTCAAGAAATTACAAATAGAATTACCACATGACCCAGCAATCTCTCTCCTGGGTATCTACTCAAATAATCTGAAAACTTTGAATCATAAAGACAAGTGTGCTCCAATGTTCATTGCAGCTTTACTTACGGTGGGTAAGACAACGGAAACAACCAAAACGTCCTTCGATAGATGAATGGATAAAGAAGTTGTGGTACATATAAATAATGGAATAGTATTCGGTGGTAAGTAAAGATGAAATAGGACTATTGCTAAATGGGGTCTAATGGGGTGATGGAAAGAGAACTGGCTGGCTGGTGACCACACAATGTGAGATATAGATACTATATTACAGAATTGTACACCTGAAATCCATGTCACTTTATTAACAATTGCACCCCAATAAACTTTAATTTAAAGGAAAAAAACCCTCAAGTGGTGATATATTATAAAATGGTTCACAGTGACACATTTTCCATTACAAACATAAAACAATGGTAGGGGGAACACTATTAAATTTTACAAGTGCTACACAAAACTAAATTCAGAGTAAAAAAGTTAATTTCACACAGGAGCCTTTTACCTTGGTACCAACATCCAAGAGTCCATCGTCTGATATAGCCCGTGAATCATTCCTGCCAGGTTTCCAGGAAAGACTTTAGGGTAAAAATACACAACAAAAACAGTGAGTGCATTCCTTTACAAAAACAACAAACACAAAGGGAGCAAAATTCAGCTATCTGCATAGGAAATGAAGTTTCTTGATATGATTAAAATTTAGACGATGTTCTAGAAAAGCTATCAGTTATCTATTGCTGCCTCCACCACTCCCAACTCGTGCAATATTTAATGAAGAGACACTCTAAGTTTCCATAACAAAGAATGACAGCAAACATGTTGGCAACACCTGAGAGTACCTTGTTTTCACCAAAAGTCCTGAAGGCTGAATTGAAAACGCAATTAATAGCTGACAATAGGAACCTGAACTGGGACAAAAGCAATGACCTAAATCAAGGTAGAACGATACACTAACCCTTCTCCAAGGTCTGTCCCTGGTTCAAAGATTAATCTGTGTGGGTCAAAAACGGCAGTCTTGCTTCTTTAACATAGAAAGCAGTTACTAAACTTACCCCATTCCTTGTTTTCACTCAAAAACACTACAGTGAGGTCCCTGAAATGCATGAAATGTTTGCAGCTTACATGTACAAAAGTCAAAGAACAAATATGTACGTTGTTAGCCTCCCCACTCCCAGATCACTTGTCCGCACAGCTTGCTGGCAATCTCCAAACTTGAAAACTTCAGCCTACGAAGGCATAGACTCCTGAAACAAGGTTGGGCTCAAATGACCCACAGTAGGAGTTCTCTATTTCGCTGTTCCTGGAAAACAAGCTAAATGGAGCCTCAGTCATCCACTCCCAACACAGGCATGTTACCACCTACCCAACTCCATTACTGTTTTCACAGTAATGCCCAACCCTCCATCTCCATGGGAAGGACATCAGCGCGTTGGGCAAAGAGGTGGAGGTGACGAGACACCTGCCGTGGGCCATAGATCTATGTAGTTCAGCAATCTCCAGTGCCTTTGGACTCAAGGGGACCCCCTCTGTAATTCCGGGTGCAGGTGGAAGATACCACATTCCTACTTGCTATAAAGAGAGTGTTTCCAAAGGCTCAAAGGTTTAATATGTTTTCACACAAACCTTAAATTTTCCTGGTTCCTCCAATTCAACAAGCAAAACAGCAGCAGCCTGTTCAGGCAGGACGCCCTTGAGCCCCTTATTTTAATCTGCTTTTTTAGACAACTACCAACATCCTGTGTCCTTCCTTCCTGTAATTTCTCTTTACCTTGTCATACCCTACCATTCTGATCTCTTTTCCCTCATCTGATGTCTAATCTCTGCTCTAAGAGCCTTATTCCTATCCCAACCTGTGTTGTTCCTATTGAAACGTGGATTCCCCTGCTAATTCCATTCTTAGCCTCTTCCATTGCATTCACTAGACCTTTCCATAATTAAAACACTCACCCAAAGGATGATAAAGAAGGAAGTGTACTGGGCTTAGAAACCTATACTAATCTCATTTCATCACTCACTGTAGTCAAATAAGTCACTTCAATCTCTTGGAGTTCAAACTCCTCATGTGATCAACCACTTGACCAAAACATTAATGGCAGCATGAAGTACTAGGGGTGTTTGCAATAATTAATTGATAACATTCCTTCAACACCTGGAATTCTATGTATTTTTGGTTCTGTCTAGAAAAATGGAGAACACTTAGCTGGCAGAAGTGGAAAAAAATAACAGCAACAAAACTACCCCGAGTAAAGCAGAGAAAAAGGTAAAAAATCAAGAAAAGTCATGGAAGAAGGAAGAAAGACTAGAAAAAAAGAAAAAACTTCCTAGAATGAGGGAAGCGTACTAGCTTAAATGGAAACACAGTAATGGGACTCAGTAAGTAGAAAAATCAATGAAAAATATCCTCTCAATTTGTGCTGAATTAACACAACAGTCTATACATAGATGATCTTCACTTACAGAACAACGATTCGTCCCAAGAAGGGTACATCGCATTATCCCTGAAAACATTTATCTGATTAGGTCTTGCTTATGTACAACCTGTGGTTCTGTGGCCACAGCGAACTGACATCTGCCCTCAACACTGATGGTGAAAACAAGGTTCTCGTGACTGCTGCAATTGTCAAGTACATTAAGACAGAGCTTGGGCTAACTGGGCTTGATAGGAAACTTCTAAATCAGCACTAAGGCATCACTAAACGGGACTCTCTGAGGCCACCTGACTTGTACCTGAATCTTGAATCCAGTCCTGTCCAGGCACTTCTCAGTATAGGCTGAGGGACAAGAGAACGGACTTGGGAAACCAAGCAGGCTGAAGGTCACATCACATGTCAGCCACTTGGTAACTATGGAATCAGGGTTAAATTAATCCACCTCCTGGAACCATACTCCTCTAATGAATAAAAACGGCCGAACGGCACAGCTACTTTGCAAATCTACTGTGCCGACGACCTGGGATAACCAATGGTAGGCACATAGTATAGGGTCTAGCCCAGAGCAGAACACTCATTAAAGCTTACTGGCTTCTCTCCGCAGTCTCTTAGTTAACATGCAATTTTAGAAATCCATAAAATCCTACCTGCTTGCATGGTCGCATTGAGAACACTCATCCACTGTTAAAAGAAAAAAATTCAAATACATTGTAAATACACAATAGAAAAACACAGAACTTTGAAAGCATCAGACTGAAGTGATGAAAAAATATTTCTTTGGGAACACCCCTGAAGACTATAGTAGAGTGAATGTTACTGATACAACTGGTGGGCAATTAATACATGAAGAACTTTTACTTCCTCTCCTATATATATGTGTGTATATATATTCATATTTATATATTCATACATATATACGTACACATATGTATGTACATGCATGTACTTATGCATGTTTGTATGTATTATACATTTATATCTAATGAGAGAAAAATAAACGTGATGTGCAATCATTTGATAGCTACAAGTCTAGTGCTACTTACAATGATTGTAATCCTTACCAAACCCATCGGAGTGAACGAAAATGGTATCAGTAGTAAAATCACTATCATAAACTAACACGGTCCAATTTAAATAGCATGATTTTTCTGCACTTCTGTCATGAAGAGCAGTTAGAAGAGAGTCCACTTGTTTTGCTCTGACACAGTACCGCTGTGCCGCTCTTCAGTCAAGGGTGTTCAGTTTAGGATGAAACACCCTGTCATTAGCAGCTTAGTCAAAGGCAGTCTGCTTTGCAGCACGGCAAAACACAGGAAACAGACTCTTTCTGGCCCTCTCTCCAGTGCAGGATAAGTATGAAAGACTTTGCGATTCCAGTTTTATCAAGTCTAACCCCTGAGACTGTTTCCCTCCATTGCTGGAGAATCTATCCGGCTCACCTCATAGAGCAGGAAGGTCCAAAGAGTTATTGCTGTACAGCAGCGTGTGATGCCATTTTTCTCATCCCTCCCCATAGTGGCAAATGTGTATAGAAATCATGGTTTTTTACCTTGTAAGTCATATGTCATCAAATCCTAAGCCGATGAATAACAGCAAACAAACAAACACCCCCCCCCCAAAAGACAAAGAGGTTATCTTGAATAACTACCTTCAATGACCCTGGAGTTTTAAGTTTTTAAACAGTCAAAAAGATGGCCACTGTATGATTCCAACTATATGATATTCAGAAAAAAACAAAACTATGAAGCAGTAGAAAGACGTGTGGCTTCCGGAGGTTAGGGAGAAGGGAGGGCTGAGGAAACGCCACAGAGGGTATCTAGTAGTGGATCTAGTCTGGGTGAGACTGGAAGGGGGGAGACCTGTCATTATACGTTTGTCAAACCCCACAGATTGGACCACAGCAAGAGTGAACTCTAACGTCAAGTGTGTGCTGTGAGTGGTCATGCTGAGTCAGTGCAGTTCATGGGTCGTCGTGAATGTACCACCCGCGGGCAGGGTGTCAACAGTGAGGGAGGCTCTGTGTGGACGGGGACATGGGTTTTGAGGGAACTTTCTCTACTCTCCACTCAATTTTGCCCTGAACCTAAACCTGCTCTAAAAACGAAGGCTTACTAATTTAAAAAAAAAAAAGTTTTCCACTGAACCTGCTATTACCAGATATGAACACATTAATGCTATTTTCAAAATACAGTCACCTTGAAAATGAATATAAAGATCCAGTATCAGAACATGATTATTCACCCAACCGAATGAAGCATATGAAAAGCCATAAACAAAGCAAGTGATTTTTGGAATACTTACACAAGAAAATCACTGATAAACGTGACTGAACATCTCGCATTAGCATGCTGAATAGGGATGCCAAGTGAATCAAAATGGAATCGTCCCTGTACTTACAGGACAACTTTGATTCTCATTGTAAATCAAAAATCATTGTGCTGATTTTATTCAAAAGCTATATTGAAACATTAATCACACAAAAAGATTGTAATTGCCATGGTTATTGCCATAGTAATGTATGTACAATACCTTTGAAATACTCACGAAAAGGCAAAAAAGTAACCAGCACTGCAATTTTTAATGGATGATACAACCAAAACCAGTACCAAGGCACGTCACCATATTACTTGCTATTAAAATAAAATTTTAAGCTACACCAAAAATTAAGTCATGCCTATAACTGCTGTGCAGAAAAGATTTCATACAGCAGGCCTGACTGCTATCCTTTGAAAGTCCTGCTTGAATGGCTGGCCCTTGGCTGGTATCTGGAAACCTGCATATGGGGAGGGTTCCCACCATTCCCTAACTAAGTGTGGCTCACCGTGCCTGAAATGCTTGTACAAACAAGGTGGTTCATGCTGGACACTCGCTTTCCTTCTGGGAATCAGGAATGTTAGCACCTGCTAGGGGGACGCTGCCTATGTGACTGGCGTGCCATGAAAGCACTCCATGAAGGCACTGAGTCTAATGAGACTCCGGTACCACTAGACAGCATTTCACATGTGGTGCCAGAATTTAACAGTGGGGAATTAAGCACATCCTGCTAACTCCGCAGGACATGCGTCTTAGAAACTTGCGCCTGGTTCCCTCCTGTCAGACACTGTCACATACACCTTTTCTCTTTGCTGATTTTGCTCTCACTGTAATAAATCACAGGCATTAGTACAGCTATAGGCTGAGTCTTGTAAAGTGCTCTAGTGAATAACCAAACCTAGGGGTGGTGTTAAGAATCTCTAATAAATGGCATTATATGAAATTTTCATTCTTTGGGTTGATGCTTTCTACATGATTAAGGTCAGAAGGTGATTTTGCAGATTACCTATCATTAAATTTGTTTTTTTTTTATTCTTCTTTTGCAGATTCCTGTAGAGCTAGATATATTTGAATAAAGGCATAAAGAGGATAAATGAAATGATGTCAGAAAATACTGTAAAACAAGCAACCATCCTATTTTAATCAGAATAAAAAATAAAACATCCTAATGACAACATGTTCTATCAGTTCCTATATAGCAAATGAAGAGATCACACTGTCAATTTTCTACAACTAGGTAGGGTTTATGTCCTTTTTATAAGAGTTATGAATCAATCAAGTAACTGGGATAATTACAGAAAAACATATAACTATCACTTGTAGTATAATAATGTACACTGATTATAGAGTTCCTTTGCTTTCTAAACTTCTTTATTGCTTATAAAACTAAAAACATAGCTCTAGTATGAAAAAGCAGTGGTTAACAGAATATGTGAAAAGGAAACAAAAAATTATATCCATGTAGGATGAGTTACCCATGGATATACCAAGAAACTCAACATTCAGAGGAAAAAAACGTGTCTTCCCTATTGACCTGCTGTTCTTCTCTCTCCATCTGATAATGTCCTAGTCACTCTTCTCATGTCCCATTGAAATGCTAGTGCACATTCTGGAAACCTAGGAATCATCTTAGTTTTCTCACTCCCCACTAACTTTTTACATTCAATCATCACTAAATTGTATTAACCATAACACTCTCCAGGCTCTGCTTTATTTTTCCACAGCCACTGCCCTAGTCAAACAGGGGCTCTTAGCAGATGGCTTTCACAGGGGGAAGAAATGAAACACCACCGACTCTTATTGTTGCTTCCTAAATGAATAGGATTTATTTTCAGCAAAACAAATGAGAAAGACATTAGCCAGCAAAGACCAACATGTTAAATTGAATAAATTAACCTTCCTGACTTTTTTTTCTTTCAAAATGGATGGGTGAAAAATATCACAATGGACTGATACTAGTCCAAGGAAGTAAAAGCTTCCTTTGTCTGCCACTTATTTTCATGTGCTTTTCTTCAATCTATCCTCTATGTGAGGGGCCAGCAAACTCCAACCTGCCATCAATTTTTGTAAATAAAGCTTTACTGTAGCACAGTCTTGCCTATTCAGTTGGCCCACGACTGCTTTCACACCATGATGGCAGATTTGAGTAGGTATGACAGAGACCACATGGCCTAAAATCAGGCCCTTTACAGAATAAGCTTGCTGGTCCCTGCTTTATACCACAACCAGAGTGTCCGAATGCCGTCTCATCTTGTTCCTAGTCTGCTCAAAACTCTCCCATGATCCCTGCAGTAACCATTGCTGAGTCCCTGCCCACTTGCCATTTCTTCATCTTCATTCTCACTGGAGAACCACAATGCTGTGTGGATATTTACTGTCCCAATACACAAAGAACATGGCCTCTCTCCAGCTCCACAAAGAAAAATGATTATACTAAGCTAATCACAGTGACTGCTTTACCCCTAACTGCTGTGGGAACCAGCATGTGCTGTACCCTAGCCTGGAAATGTTAAGGGATATACTGGCAGCCTCTCAGTCTTCTTCCTATTTAAAAGAATCACATAGCTGAACATCACCGTTTATCAGGGAAACAGATATCAAAACCACAGAGCAATACCACCTCATTACTCTCAGATGGCTACCATCAAAATGGCACCATATAACAAATGTCGGCAAGGAAGTGGAGGAAAGGAAAAACAGAGCCTGCACTGTTTTTGGATTTGTAAATTGTTATATT